>NC_090396.1:15453840-15662121 GCF_036365525.1 Heterodontus francisci
ACCCCCAAACATCACACACTGTAACAGTGACAACCCCCACACATCACACACTTTCATAGTGTCAACACCCAAACCTCACACACTATAAGAGTGTCAACTCCCAAATCACACACTGTAACAGTGTCCACCCCCAAATCTCACACACTAACAGTGTCAAACCCCAATCATCACATAGTGTCACAGTGTCAACCCCCAAACCTCACACACTAACAGTGTCAACCCCCAAATCTCACACACTGTAACAGTGTCAACCCCCAAACCTTACACACTGTAACAGTGTCAACCCCCAAATCTCACACACTGTAACAGTGTCCCCCAAACATCACACACTGCAAAAGTGTTAACCCACAAATCTCACACACTGTAACAGTGTCAACCCCCAAACCTCACACACTGTAACAGTGTCAACCCCCAAATCTCACACACTGTAACAGTGTCAACCTTCAAATCTCACACACTGTAATAGTGTCAACCCCAAACCTCACACACTGTAACAGTGTCCCCCAAACATCACACACTGCAAAAGTGGCAACCCTCAAATCTCACACACTGTAACAGTGTCAACCCCCAAACCTTACACACTGTTCCAGTGTCAACCCCCAAATCTCACACACTGTAACAGTGTCAACCCCCAAACCTCACACACTGTAACAGTGCCAACCCCTAAATCACATACACTGTAATAGTGTCAACCCCCAAACCTCACACACTGTAACAGTGTCAACGCCCAAATATCACACACTGTAACAGTGTCAACCCCCAAACATCACATAGTGTCACAGTGTCAACCCCCAAATCACATACACCAACAGTGTCAACCCCCAAATCTCACACACTGTAACAGTGTCAACCCCCAAATCGCACACACTGTAAAAGTGTCAACCCCCAAACCTCACACACTAACAGTGTCAACCCCCAAATCTCACACACTGTAACAGTGTCAACCCCCAAATCTCACACACTGTAATAGGGTCAGCCCCCAAATCACACACACCAACAGTGTCAACCCCCAAACATCACACACTGTAACAGTGTCAACCCCCAAATCTCACACTGACAGTGTCAACCCCCAAATCTCACGCACTGTAATAGTGCCAACTGCCAAACCTCACACACTGTAACAATGTCAACCCCCAAACCTCGCACACTAACAGTGTCAACCCCCAAACCTCACACACTGTAACAGTTTCAACCGCCAAATCACACACTGTAAAAGTGTCAACCCCCAAACCTCACACACTAACAGTGTCAACCCCCAAATCTCACACACTGTAACAGTGTCAACCCCCAAATCACACACTGTAAAAGTGTCAACCCCCAAACATCACACACAAACAGTGTCAACGCCCCAACCTCACACACTGCAACAGTGTCAACCCCCAAACATCACACTCTGTAACAGTGACAACCCCCACACATCACACACTGTAATAGTGTCAACACCCAAACCTCACACACTGTAACAGTGTCAACCCCCAAATCACACACTGTAAACAGTGTCCACCCCCAAATCTCACACACTAACAGTGTCAAACCCCAAATCTCACACACTGTAACAGTTTCAACCGCCAAATGACACACTGTAAAAGTGTCAACCCCCAAACCTCACACACGAACAGTGTCAACCCCCAAATCTCACACTGTAAAAGTGTCAACCCCCAAACCTCACACACGAACAGTGTCAATGCCCCAACCTCACACACTGTAACAGTGTCAACCCCCAAATCTCACACACTGTAACAGTGTCAACCCCCAAACATCACACACTGTCACAGTGACAACACCCACACATCACACACTGTAATAGTGTCAACCCCGAAACCTCACACAGTGTAACAGTGTCAACCCCCAAATCACACACTGTAAAAGTGTCAACCACTAAACCTCACACACGAACAGTGTCAACCCCCCAACCTCAAACACTGTAACAGTGTCAACGCCCCAAATCTCACACACTGTAACAGTGACAACCCCCAAATCTCACACACTGTAAAAGTGTCAACCCCCAAACCTCACACACTGCAACAGTGTCAACCCCCAAATCTCACACACTGCAATAGTGTCAACCCCCAAACCTCACACACTGTAACAGTGTCCACCCCAAAATCACACACACTAACTGTGTCAACCCCCAAATCTCACACACTGTAAAAGTGTCAACCCCCAAACATCACACACTGTAACAGCGTCAACCCCCAAATCTCACACATTGTAACAGTGTCAACCCCCAACCACACACACTGTAACAGTGTCAACCCCCAAATCTCACACACTGTAACAGTGTCAACCCCCAAACATCACACACTGTAATCGTGTCAACCCCGAAACCTCACACACTGTAACAGTGCCAACCCCCAAACATCACATAGTGTCACAGTGTCAACCCCCAAATCACATACACCAACAGTGTCAACCCCCAAATCTCACACACTGTAACAGTGTCAACCCCCAAATCTCACACACTGTAAAAGTGTCAACCCCCAAACCTCACACACTAACAGTGTCAACCCCCAAATCTCACACACTGTAATAGGGTCAGCCCCCAAATCACACACACTAACAGTGTCAACCCCCAAACATCACACACTGTAACAGTGTCAACCCCCAAACATCACACACTGTAACAGTGTCAACCCCCAAATCTCACACACTGTAATAGTGTCAACCCCCAAACCTCACACACTGCAACAGTGTCAACCCCGAAACCTCACACACTGTAAAAGTGTCAACCACTAAACCTCACACACGAACAGTGTCAAGCCCCCAACCTCAAACGCTGTAACAGTGTCAACCCCCAAATCTCACACAGTGTAACAGTGTCAACCCCCAAACATCACACACTGTAACAGTGACAACCCCCAAATCTCACACACTGTAAAAGTGTCAACCCCCAAACCTCACACACTGCAACAGTGTCAACCCCCAAATCTCACACACTGTAATAGTGTCAACCCCCAAACCTCACACACTGTAACAGTGTCCACCCCAAAATCACACACACTGTAACAGTGTCAACCCCCAACCTCACACACTGTAATAGGGTCAGCCCCCAAATCACACACACTAACAGTGTCAACCCCCAAACATCACACACTGTAACAGTGTCAACCCCCAAATCTCACACTAACAGTGTCAACCCCCAAATCTCACGCACTGTAATAGTGCCAACCGCAAACCTCACACACTGTAACAGTGTCAACCCCCAAATCTCACACACTGTAATAGTGTCAACCCCCAAACCTCACACACTAACAGTGTCAACCCCCAAACCTCACACACTCACAGTGTCAACCCCCAAATCTCACACACTGTAACAGTGTCAACCCCCAAACCTCACACACTCACAGGGTCAACCCCCAAACCTCACACACTAACAGTGTCAACCCACCAATCACACACACTTTAACAGTGTCAACCCCCACATCTCACACACTGTAATCGTGCGAACCCCCAAATCTCACACATTGTAACAGTGTCAACCCCCAAATCTCACACACTGTAACAGTGTCAACCCCCAAATCTCACACACTGTAACTGTGTCAACCCCCAAAGCTCACACACACTCACAGTGTCAACCCCCAAATCTCACACTGTAAAAGTGTCAACCCCCAAACCTCACACACGAACAGTGTCAACCCCCCAACCTCACAGACTGTAACAGTGTCAACCCCCAAATCTCACACACTGCAACAGTGTCAACCCCCAAACATCACACACTGTAACAGTGACAACCCCCACACATCACACACTTTAATAGTGTCAACCCCCAAACCTCACACACTGTAACAGTGTCCACCCCCAAACCTCACACACAAACAGCGTCAACCCCCAAACATCACACACTGTAAAAGTGTCAACCCCCAAACCTCACACACCAGCAGTGTCAACCCCCAAATCTCACACACTGTAATAGGGTCAGCCCCCAAATCACACACACTAACAGTGTCAACCCCCAAACATCACACACTGTAACAGTGTCAACCCCCAAATCGCACACTAACAGTGTCAACCCCCAAATCTCACACACTGTAATAGGGTCAGCCCCCAAATCACACACACCAACAGTGTCAACCCCCAAACATCACACACTGTAACAGTGTCAACCCCCAAATCTCACACTGACAGTGTCAACCCCCAAATCTCACGCACTGTAATAGTGCCAACCGCCAAACCTCACACACTGGAACAGTGTCAACCCCCAAACCTCACACACTCACAGTGTCAACCCCCAAACATCTCACACTAACAGTGTCAACCCCCAAATCTCACACACTGTAACAATGTCAACCCCCAAACCTCGCACACTAACAGTGTCAACCCCCAAACCTCACACACTGTAACAGTTTCAACCGCCAAATCACACACTGTAAAAGTGTCAACCCCCAAACCTCACACACTAACAGTGTCAACCCCCAAATCTCACACACTGTAACAGTGTCAACCCCCAAATCACACACTGTAAAAGTGTCAACCCCCAAACCTCACACACTAACAGTGTCAACCCCCAAATCACACACACTTTAACAGTGTCAACACCCAAATCTCACACACTGTAATCGTGCCAACCCCCAAATCTCACACACTGTCATAGTGTCAACCCCCAAATCTCTCACACTGTAACAGTGTCAACCCCCAAATTTCACACACTGTAACTGTGTCAACCCCCAAACCTCACACACACTAACAGTGTCAACCCCCAAATCTCACACTGTAATAGTGTCAACCCCCAAACCTCACACACTGTCACAGTGTCCACCCCCAAATCACACACACTAACAGTGTCAACCCCCAAATCTCACACACTGTAACAGTGTCAACCCCCAAATCACACACTGTAAAAGTGTCAACCCCCAAACCTCACACACGAACAGTGTCAACCCCCCAACCGCACAGACTGCAACAGTGTCAACCCCCAAATCTCACACACTGCAACAGTGTCAACCCCCAAACATCACACACTGTAACAGTGACAACCCCCACACATCACACACTTTCATAGTGTCAACACCCAAACCTCACACACTATAAGAGTGTCAACTCCCAAATCACACACTGTAACAGTGTCCACCCCCAAATCTCACACACTAACAGTGTCAAACCCCAATCATCACATAGTGTCACAGTGTCAACCCCCAAACCTCACACACTAACAGTGTCAACCCCCAAATCTCACACACTGTAACAGTGTCAACCCCCAAACCTTACACACTGTAACAGTGTCAACCCCCAAATCTCACACACTGTAACAGTGTCCCCCAAACATCACACACTGCAAAAGTGTTAACCCACAAATCTCACACACTGTAACAGTGTCAACCCCCAAACCTCACACACTGTAACAGTGTCAACCCCCAAATCTCACACACTGTAACAGTGTCAACCTTCAAATCTCACACACTGTAATAGTGTCAACCCCAAACCTCACACACTGTAACAGTGTCCCCCAAACATCACACACTGCAAAAGTGGCAACCCTCAAATCTCACACACTGTAACAGTGTCAACCCCCAAACCTTACACACTGTTCCAGTGTCAACCCCCAAATCTCACACACTGTAACAGTGTCAACCCCCAAACCTCACACACTGTAACAGTGCCAACCCCTAAATCACATACACTGTAATAGTGTCAACCCCCAAACCTCACACACTGTAACAGTGTCAACGCCCAAATATCACACACTGTAACAGTGTCAACCCCCAAACATCACATAGTGTCACAGTGTCAACCCCCAAATCACATACACCAACAGTGTCAACCCCCAAATCTCACACACTGTAACAGTGTCAACCCCCAAATCGCACACACTGTAAAAGTGTCAACCCCCAAACCTCACACACTAACAGTGTCAACCCCCAAATCTCACACACTGTAACAGTGTCAACCCCCAAATCTCACACACTGTAATAGGGTCAGCCCCCAAATCACACACACCAACAGTGTCAACCCCCAAACATCACACACTGTAACAGTGTCAACCCCCAAATCTCACACTGACAGTGTCAACCCCCAAATCTCACGCACTGTAATAGTGCCAACTGCCAAACCTCACACACTGTAACAATGTCAACCCCCAAACCTCGCACACTAACAGTGTCAACCCCCAAACCTCACACACTGTAACAGTTTCAACCGCCAAATCACACACTGTAAAAGTGTCAACCCCCAAACCTCACACACTAACAGTGTCAACCCCCAAATCTCACACACTGTAACAGTGTCAACCCCCAAATCACACACTGTAAAAGTGTCAACCCCCAAACATCACACACAAACAGTGTCAACGCCCCAACCTCACACACTGCAACAGTGTCAACCCCCAAACATCACACTCTGTAACAGTGACAACCCCCACACATCACACACTGTAATAGTGTCAACACCCAAACCTCACACACTGTAACAGTGTCAACCCCCAAATCACACACTGTAAACAGTGTCCACCCCCAAATCTCACACACTAACAGTGTCAAACCCCAAATCTCACACACTGTAACAGTTTCAACCGCCAAATGACACACTGTAAAAGTGTCAACCCCCAAACCTCACACACGAACAGTGTCAACCCCCAAATCTCACACTGTAAAAGTGTCAACCCCCAAACCTCACACACGAACAGTGTCAATGCCCCAACCTCACACACTGTAACAGTGTCAACCCCCAAATCTCACACACTGTAACAGTGTCAACCCCCAAACATCACACACTGTCACAGTGACAACACCCACACATCACACACTGTAATAGTGTCAACCCCGAAACCTCACACAGTGTAACAGTGTCAACCCCCAAATCACACACTGTAAAAGTGTCAACCACTAAACCTCACACACGAACAGTGTCAACCCCCCAACCTCAAACACTGTAACAGTGTCAACGCCCCAAATCTCACACACTGTAACAGTGACAACCCCCAAATCTCACACACTGTAAAAGTGTCAACCCCCAAACCTCACACACTGCAACAGTGTCAACCCCCAAATCTCACACACTGCAATAGTGTCAACCCCCAAACCTCACACACTGTAACAGTGTCCACCCCAAAATCACACACACTAACTGTGTCAACCCCCAAATCTCACACACTGTAAAAGTGTCAACCCCCAAACATCACACACTGTAACAGCGTCAACCCCCAAATCTCACACATTGTAACAGTGTCAACCCCCAACCACACACACTGTAACAGTGTCAACCCCCAAATCTCACACACTGTAACAGTGTCAACCCCCAAACATCACACACTGTAATCGTGTCAACCCCGAAACCTCACACACTGTAACAGTGCCAACCCCCAAACATCACATAGTGTCACAGTGTCAACCCCCAAATCACATACACCAACAGTGTCAACCCCCAAATCTCACACACTGTAACAGTGTCAACCCCCAAATCTCACACACTGTAAAAGTGTCAACCCCCAAACCTCACACACTAACAGTGTCAACCCCCAAATCTCACACACTGTAATAGGGTCAGCCCCCAAATCACACACACTAACAGTGTCAACCCCCAAACATCACACACTGTAACAGTGTCAACCCCCAAACATCACACACTGTAACAGTGTCAACCCCCAAATCTCACACACTGTAATAGTGTCAACCCCCAAACCTCACACACTGCAACAGTGTCAACCCCGAAACCTCACACACTGTAAAAGTGTCAACCACTAAACCTCACACACGAACAGTGTCAAGCCCCCAACCTCAAACGCTGTAACAGTGTCAACCCCCAAATCTCACACAGTGTAACAGTGTCAACCCCCAAACATCACACACTGTAACAGTGACAACCCCCAAATCTCACACACTGTAAAAGTGTCAACCCCCAAACCTCACACACTGCAACAGTGTCAACCCCCAAATCTCACACACTGTAATAGTGTCAACCCCCAAACCTCACACACTGTAACAGTGTCCACCCCAAAATCACACACACTGTAACAGTGTCAACCCCCAACCTCACACACTGTAATAGGGTCAGCCCCCAAATCACACACACTAACAGTGTCAACCCCCAAACATCACACACTGTAACAGTGTCAACCCCCAAATCTCACACTAACAGTGTCAACCCCCAAATCTCACGCACTGTAATAGTGCCAACCGCAAACCTCACACACTGTAACAGTGTCAACCCCCAAATCTCACACACTGTAATAGTGTCAACCCCCAAACCTCACACACTAACAGTGTCAACCCCCAAACCTCACACACTCACAGTGTCAACCCCCAAATCTCACACACTGTAACAGTGTCAACCCCCAAACCTCACACACTCACAGGGTCAACCCCCAAACCTCACACACTAACAGTGTCAACCCACCAATCACACACACTTTAACAGTGTCAACCCCCACATCTCACACACTGTAATCGTGCGAACCCCCAAATCTCACACATTGTAACAGTGTCAACCCCCAAATCTCACACACTGTAACAGTGTCAACCCCCAAATCTCACACACTGTAACTGTGTCAACCCCCAAAGCTCACACACACTCACAGTGTCAACCCCCAAATCTCACACTGTAAAAGTGTCAACCCCCAAACCTCACACACGAACAGTGTCAACCCCCCAACCTCACAGACTGTAACAGTGTCAACCCCCAAATCTCACACACTGCAACAGTGTCAACCCCCAAACATCACACACTGTAACAGTGACAACCCCCACACATCACACACTTTAATAGTGTCAACCCCCAAACCTCACACACTGTAACAGTGTCCACCCCCAAACCTCACACACAAACAGCGTCAACCCCCAAACATCACACACTGTAAAAGTGTCAACCCCCAAACCTCACACACCAGCAGTGTCAACCCCCAAATCTCACACACTGTAATAGGGTCAGCCCCCAAATCACACACACTAACAGTGTCAACCCCCAAACATCACACACTGTAACAGTGTCAACCCCCAAATCGCACACTAACAGTGTCAACCCCCAAATCTCACACACTGTAATAGGGTCAGCCCCCAAATCACACACACCAACAGTGTCAACCCCCAAACATCACACACTGTAACAGTGTCAACCCCCAAATCTCACACTGACAGTGTCAACCCCCAAATCTCACGCACTGTAATAGTGCCAACCGCCAAACCTCACACACTGGAACAGTGTCAACCCCCAAACCTCACACACTCACAGTGTCAACCCCCAAACATCTCACACTAACAGTGTCAACCCCCAAATCTCACACACTGTAACAATGTCAACCCCCAAACCTCGCACACTAACAGTGTCAACCCCCAAACCTCACACACTGTAACAGTTTCAACCGCCAAATCACACACTGTAAAAGTGTCAACCCCCAAACCTCACACACTAACAGTGTCAACCCCCAAATCTCACACACTGTAACAGTGTCAACCCCCAAATCACACACTGTAAAAGTGTCAACCCCCAAACATCACACACAAACAGTGTCAACGCCCCAACCTCACACACTGCAACAGTGTCAACCCCCAAACATCACACTCTGTAACAGTGACAACCCCCACACATCACACACTGTAATAGTGTCAACACCCAAACCTCACACACTGTAACAGTGTCAACCCCCAAATCACACACTGTAAACAGTGTCCACCCCCAAATCTCACACACTAACAGTGTCAAACCCCAAATCTCACACACTGTAACAGTTTCAACCGCCAAATGACACACTGTAAAAGTGTCAACCCCCAAACCTCACACACGAACAGTGTCAACCCCCAAATCTCACACTGTAAAAGTGTCAACCCCCAAACCTCACACACGAACAGTGTCAATGCCCCAACCTCACACACTGTAACAGTGTCAACCCCCAAATCTCACACACTGTAACAGTGTCAACCCCCAAACATCACACACTGTCACAGTGACAACACCCACACATCACACACTGTAATAGTGTCAACCCCGAAACCTCACACAGTGTAACAGTGTCAACCCCCAAATCACACACTGTAAAAGTGTCAACCACTAAACCTCACACACGAACAGTGTCAACCCCCCAACCTCAAACACTGTAACAGTGTCAAGCCCCAAATCTCACACAGTGTAACAGTGTCAACCCCCAAACATCACACACTGTAACAGTGACAACCCCCAAATCTCACACACTGTAAAAGTGTCAACCCCCAAACCTCACACACTGCAACAGTGTCAACCCCCAAATCTCACACACTGTAATAGTGTCAACCCCCAAACCTCACACACTGTAACAGTGTCCACCCCAAAATCACACACACTAACTGTGTCAACCCCCAAATCTCACACACTGTAAAAGTGTCAACCCCCAAACATCACACACTGTAACAGCGTCAACCCCCAAATCTCACACACTGTAACAGTGTCAACCCCCAACCACACACACTGTAACAGTGTCAACCCCCAAATCTCACACACTGTAACAGTGTCAACCCCCAAACATCACACACTGTAATCGTGTCAACCCCGAAACCTCACACACTGTAACAGTGCCAACCCCCAAACATCACATAGTGTCACAGTGTCAACCCCCAAATCACATACACCAACAGTGTCAACCCCCAAATCTCACACACTGTAACAGTGTCAACCCCCAAATCTCACACACTGTAAAAGTGTCAACCCCCAAACCTCACACACTAACAGTGTCAACCCCCAAATCTCACACACTGTAATAGGGTCAGCCCCCAAATCACACACACTAACAGTGTCAACCCCCAAACATCACACACTGTAACAGTGTCAACCCCCAAACATCACACACTGTAACAGTGTCAACCCCCAAATCTCACACACTGTAATAGTGTCAACCCCCAAACCTCACACACTGCAACAGTGTCAACCCCGAAACCTCACACACTGTAAATGTGTCAACCACTAAACCTCACACACGAACAGTGTCAAGCCCCCAACCTCAAACGCTGTAACAGTGTCAACCCCCAAATCTCACACAGTGTAACAGTGTCAACCCCCAAACATCACACACTGTAACAGTGACAACCCCCAAATCTCACACACTGTAAAAGTGTCAACCCCCAAACCTCACACACTGCAACAGTGTCAACCCCCAAATCTCACACACTGTAAAAGTGTCAACCCCCAAACCTCACACACTGTAACAGTGTCCACCCCAAAATCACACACACTGTAACAGTGTCAACCCCCAACCTCACACACTGTAACAGTGTCAACCCCCAAATCTCACACACTGTAACAGTGTCAACCCCCAAATCTCACACACTGTAAAAGGGTCAGCCCCCAAATCACACACACTAACAGTGTCAACCCCCAAACATCACACACTGTAACAGTGTCAACCCCCAAATCTCACACTAACAGTGTCAACCCCCAAATCTCACGCACTGTAATAGTGCCAACCGCAAACCTCACACACTATAACAGTGTCAACCCCCAAATCTCACACACTGTATTAGTGTCAACCCCCAAACCTCACACACTGTAACAGTGTCAACCCCCAAACCTCACACACTCAGTGTCAACCCCCAAATCTCACACACTGTAACAGTGTCAACCCCCAAACCTCACACACTCACAGTGTCAACCCCCAAACCTCACACACTAACAGTGTCAACCCACCAATCACACACACTTTAACAGTGTCAACCCCCACATCTCACACACTGTAATCGTGCGAACCCCCAAATCTCACACACTGTAACAGTGTCAACCACCCAAATCTCACACACTGTAATAGTGTCAACCCCCAAATCTCACACACTGTAACAGTGTCAACCCCCAAATCTCACACACTGTAACTGTGTCAACCCCCAAACCTCACACACACTCACAGTGTCAACCCCCAAATCTCACACTGTAAAAGTGTCAACCCCCAAACCTCACACACGAACAGTGTCAACCCCCCAACCTCACAGACTGTAACAGTGTCAACCCCCAAATCTCACACACTGCAACAGTGTCAACCCCCAAACACCACACACTGTAACAGTGACAACCCCCACACATCACACACTTTAATAGTGTCAACCCCCAAACCTCACACACTGTAACAGTGTCCACCCCCAAACGTCACACAGTGTAACAGTTTCAACCGCCAAATCACACACTGTAAAAGTGTCAACCCCCAAACCTCACACACTAACAGTGTCAACCCCCAAATCTCACACACTGTAACAGTGTCAACCCCCAAATCACACACTGTAAAAGTGTCAACCCCCAAACCTCACACACTAACAGAGTCAACCCCCAAATCTCACACACTGCAACTGTGTCAACCCCCAAATCACACACTGTAAAAGTGTCAACCGCCAAACCTCACACTCGAACAGTGTCAACGCCCCAACCTCACACACTGTAACAGTGTCAACCCCCAAATCTCACACAGTGTAACAGTGTCAACCCCCAAACATCACACACTGCAACAGTGACAACCCTCAAATCTCACACACTGTAAAAGCGTCAACCCCCAAACCTCACACACTGCAACAGTGTGAACCCCCAAATCTCACACAGTGTAACAGTGTCAACCCCCAAACATCACACACTGCAACAGTGACAACCCTCAAATCTCACACACTGTAAAAGTGTCAACCCCCCAACATCACACACTGTAACAGTGTCAACCCCCAAATCTCACACGCTGTAACAGTGTCAACCCCCAACCTCACACACTGTAACAGTGTCAACCCCCAAATCTCACACACTGTAACAGTGTCAACCCCCAAACATCACACACTGGACCAGTGACAACACCCACACATCACACACTGGAATAGTGTCAACCCCGAAACCTCACACACTGTAACAGTGTCAACCCCCAAGTCTCACACACTGTAAACAGTGTCAACCCCCAAATCTCACACACTGTAACAGTGTCAACCCCCAAACCTCACACACTGTAACAGTGTCCACCCCAAAATCACACACACTAACAGTGTCAACCCCCAAATCTCACACACTGTAAAAGTGTCAACCCCCAAACATCACACACTGTAACAGTGTCAACCCCCACATCTCACACACTGTAACAGTGTCAACCCCCAACCTCACACACTGTAACAGTGACAACCCCCAAATCTCACACACTGTAAAAGTGTCAACCCCCAAACCTCACACACTGCAACAGTGTCAACCCCCAAACATCACACACTGTCACAGTGACAACACCCACACATCACACACTGTAATAGTGTCAACCCCGAAACCTCACACAGTGCAACAGTGTCAACCCCCAAATCACACACTGTAAAAGTGTCAACCACTAAACCTCACACACGAACAGTGTCAACCCCCCAACCTCAAACACTGTAACAGTGTCAACCCCCAAATCTCACACAGTGTAACAGTGTCAACCCCCAAACATCACACACTGTAACAGTGACAACCCAAAATCTCACACACTGTAAAAGTGTCAACCCCCAAACCTCACACACTGCAACAGTGTCAACCCCCAAATCTCACACACTGTAATAGTGTCAACCCCCAAACCTCACACACTGTAACAGTGTCCACCCCAAAATCACACACACTAACAGTGTCAACCCCCAAATCTCACACACTGTAAAAGTGTCAACTCCCAAACATCACACACTGTAACAGTGTCAACCCCCAAATCTCACACACTGTAACAGTGTCAACCCCCAACCTCACACACTGTAACAGTGTCAACCCCCAAACATCACACACTGTCACAGTGACAACACCCACACATCACTCACTGTAATCGTGTCAACCCCGAAACCTCACACACTGTAACAGTGCCAACCCCCAAACATCACATAGTGTCACAGTGTCAACCCCCAAATCACATACACCAACAGTGTCAACCCCCAAATCTCACACACTGTAACAGTGTCAACCCCCAAATCTCACACACTGTAAAAGTGTCAACCCCCAAACCTCACACACTGACAGTGTCAACCCCCAAATCTCACACACTGTAATAGGGTCAGCCCCCAAATCACACACACTAACAGTGTCAACCCCCAAACATCACACACTGTAACAGTGTCAACCCCCAAATCTCACACTAACAGTGTCAACCCCCAAATCTCACGCACTGTAACAGTGTCAACCGCAAACCTCACACATTGTAACAGTGTCAACCCCCAAATCTCACACACTGTAATAGTGTCAACCCCCAAACCTCACACACTGTAACAGTGTCAACCCCCAAACCTCACACACTCACAGTGTCAACCCCCAAATCTCACACACTGTAACAGTGTCAACCCCCAAACCTCACACACTAACAGTGTCAACCCCCAAACCTCACACACTAACAGTGTCAACCCACAAATCACACACACTTTAACAGTGTCAACCCCCACATCTCACACACTGTAATCGTGCGAACCCCCAAATCTCACACACTGTAACAGTGTCAACCACCCAAATCTCACACAGTGTAATAGTGTCAACCCCCAAATCTCACACACTGTAACAGTGTCAACCCCCAAATCTCACACACTGTAACTGTGTCAACCCCCAAACCTCACACACACTCACAGTGTCAAACCCCAAACCTCACACACACTCACTGTGTCAACCCCCAAATCTCACACTGTAATAGTGTCAACCCCCAAACCTCACACACTGTCACAGTGTCCACCCCCAAATCACACACACTAACAGTGTCAACCCCCAAATCTCACACACTGTAACAGTGTCAACCCCCAAATCACACACTGTAAAAGTGTCAACCCCCAAACCTCACACACGAACAGTGTCAACCCCCCAACCTCACAGACTGTAACAGTGTCAACCCCCAAATCTCACACACTGCAACAGTGTCAACCCCCAAACATCACACACTGTAACAGTGACAACCCCCACACATCACACACTGTATTAGTGTCAACCCCCAAACCTCACACACTGTAACAGTGTCCACCCCCAAACCTCACACACTAACAGTGTCAACCCCCAAACCTCACACAGTGTAACAGTTTCAACCGCCAAATCACACTCTGTAAAAGTGTCAACCCCCAAACCTCACACACTAACAGTGTCAACCCCCAAATCTCACACACTGTAACAGTGTCAACCCCCAAATCACACACTGTAAAAGTGTCAACATCCAATCCTCACACACGAACAGTGTCAACGCCCCAACCTCACACACTGCAACAGTGTCAACCCCCAAACATCACACACTGTAACAGTGACAACCCCCACACATCACACACTGTAATCGTGTCAACCCCGAAACCTCACACACTGAACAGTGTCAACCCCCAAACCACACACTGTAAAGTGTCCACCCCCAAATCTCACACACTAACAGTGTCAAACCCCAAATCTCACACACTGTAAAAGTGTCAACCCCCAAACCTCACACAGTGTAACAGTTTCAACCGCCAAATCACACACTGTAAAAGTGTCAACCCCCAAATCTCACACACTGCAACAGTGTCAACCCCCAAATCACACACTGTAAAAGTGTCAACCGCCAAACCTCACACACGAACAGTGTCAACGCCCCAACCTCACACACTGTAACAGTGTCAACCCCCAAATCTCACACACTGCAACAGTGACAACCCCCAAATCTCACACACTGTAAAAGTGTCAACCCCCAAACCTCACACACTGCAACAGTGTGAACCCCCAAATCTCACACACTGTAATAGTGTCAACCCCCAAACCTCACACACTGTAACAGTGTCAACCCCCAAATCTCACACAGTGTAACAGTGTCAACCCCCAAACATCACACACTGCAACAGTGACAACCCCCAAATCTCACACACTGTAAAAGTGTCAACCCCCAAACCTCACACACTGCAACAGTGTGAACCCCCAAATCTCACACACTGTAATAGTGTCAACCCCCAAACCTCACACACTGTAAGTGTCCACCCCAAAATCAGACACACTAACAGTGTCAACCCCCAAATCTCACACACTGTAAAAGTGTCAACCCCCAAACATCACACACTGTAACAGTGTCAACCCCCAAATCTCACACACTGTAACAGTGTCAACCCCCAACCTCACACACTGTAACAGTGTCAACCCCCAAACCTCACACACTGTAACAGTGTCAACCCCCAAACATCACACACTGTACCAGTGACAACACCCACACATCACACACTGGAATAGTGTCAACCCCGAAACCTCACACACTGTAACAGTGTCAACCCCCAAATCTCACACAATGTAAACAGTGTCAACCCCCAAATCTCACACACTGTAAGAGTGTCAACCCCCAAATCTCACACACTGTAACAGTGTCAACCCCCAAACATCACACACTGTACCAGTGACAACACCCACACATCACACACTGGAATAGTGTCAACCCCGAAACCTCACACACTGTAACAGTGTCAACCCCCAAATCTCACACACTGTAAACAGTGTCAACCCCCAAATCTCACACACTGTAATAGTGTCAACCCCCAAACCTCACACACTGGAACAGTGTCCACCCCAAAATCACACACACTAACAGTGTCAACCCCCAAATCTCACACACTGTAAAAGTGTCATCCCCAAACATCACACACTGTAACAGTGTCAACCCCCAAATCTCACACAGTGTAACAGTGTCAACCCCCAAACATCACACACTGTAACAGTGACAACCCCCAAATCTCACACACTGTAAAAGTGTCAACCCCCAAACCTCACACACTGCAACAGTGTCAACCCCCAAATCTCACTCACTGTAATAGTGTCAACCCCCAAACCTCACACACTGTAACAGTGTCCACCCCAAAATCACACACACTAACAGTGTCAACCCCCAAATCTCACACACTGTAAAGGTGTCAACCCCCAACCCTCACACACTGTAACAGTGACAACCCCCAAACCTCACACACTTTAATAGTGTCAACCCCCAAATCACACACTGTAACAGTGTCCACCCCCAAATCTCACACACTAACAGTGTCAAACCCCAAATCTCACACACTGTAACAGTGTCAACCCCCAAATCTCACACACTGTAAAAGGGTCAGCCCCCAAATCACACACACTAACAGTGTCAACCCCCAAACATCACACACTGTAACAGTGTCAACCCCCAAATCTCACACTAACAGTGTCAACCCCCAAATCTCACGCACTGTAATAGTGCCAACCGCAAACCTCACACACTGTAACAGTGTCAACCCCCAAATCTCACACACTGTATTAGTGTCAACCCCCAAACCTCACACACTGTAACAGTGTCAACCCCCAAACCTCACACACTCACAGTGTCAACCCCCAAATCTCACACACTGTAACAGTGTCAACCCCCAAACCTCACACACTCACAGTGTCAACCCCCAAACCTCACACACTAACAGTGTCAA
The DNA here is from genome assembly GCF_036365525.1 of Heterodontus francisci. Classification (NCBI taxonomy): domain Eukaryota; kingdom Metazoa; phylum Chordata; class Chondrichthyes; order Heterodontiformes; family Heterodontidae; genus Heterodontus; species Heterodontus francisci. The sequence continues at coordinate 15,471,111 of NC_090396.1, forward strand.
CCCACCAATCACACACACTTTAACAGTGTCAACCCCCACATCTCACACACTGTAATCGTGCGAACCCCCAAATCTCACACACTGTAACAGTGTCAACCACCCAAATCTCACACACTGTAATAGTGTCAACCCCCAAATCTCACACACTGTAACAGTGTCAACCCCCAAATCTCACACACTGTAACTGTGTCAACCCCCAAACCTCACACACACTCACAGTGTCAACCCCCAAATCTCACACTGTAAAAGTGTCAACCCCCAAATCTCACACACTGTAACAGTGTCAACCCCCAAATCTCACACACTGTAAAAGTGTCAACCCCCAAACATCACACACTGTAACAGTGTCAACCCCCAAATCTCACACACTGTAACAGTGTCAACCCCCAACCTCACACACTGTAACAGTGTCAACCCCCAAACCTCACACACTGTAACAGTGTCAACCCCCAAACATCACACACTGTACCAGTGACAACACCCACACATCACACACTGGAATAGTGTCAACCCCGAAACCTCACACACTGTAACAGTGTCAACCCCCAAATCTCACACAATGTAAACAGTGTCAACCCCCAAATCTCACACACTGTAAGAGTGTCAACCCCCAAATCTCACACACTGTAACAGTGTCAACCCCCAAACATCACACACTGTACCAGTGACAACACCCACACATCACACACTGGAATAGTGTCAACCCCGAAACCTCACACACTGTAACAGTGTCAACCCCCAAATCTCACACACTGTAAACAGTGTCAACCCCCAAATCTCACACACTGTAATAGTGTCAACCCCCAAACCTCACACACTGGAACAGTGTCCACCCCAAAATCACACACACTAACAGTGTCAACCCCCAAATCTCACACACTGTAAAAGTGTCATCCCCAAACATCACACACTGTAACAGTGTCAACCCCCAAATCTCACACAGTGTAACAGTGTCAACCCCCAAACATCACACACTGTAACAGTGACAACCCCCAAATCTCACACACTGTAAAAGTGTCAACCCCCAAACCTCACACACTGCAACAGTGTCAACCCCCAAATCTCACTCACTGTAATAGTGTCAACCCCCAAACCTCACACACTGTAACAGTGTCCACCCCAAAATCACACACACTAACAGTGTCAACCCCCAAATCTCACACACTGTAAAGGTGTCAACCCCCAACCCTCACACACTGTAACAGTGACAACCCCCAAACCTCACACACTTTAATAGTGTCAACCCCCAAATCACACACTGTAACAGTGTCCACCCCCAAATCTCACACACTAACAGTGTCAAACCCCAAATCTCACACACTGTAACAGTGTCAACCCCCAAATCTCACACACTGTAAAAGGGTCAGCCCCCAAATCACACACACTAACAGTGTCAACCCCCAAACATCACACACTGTAACAGTGTCAACCCCCAAATCTCACACTAACAGTGTCAACCCCCAAATCTCACGCACTGTAATAGTGCCAACCGCAAACCTCACACACTGTAACAGTGTCAACCCCCAAATCTCACACACTGTATTAGTGTCAACCCCCAAACCTCACACACTGTAACAGTGTCAACCCCCAAACCTCACACACTCACAGTGTCAACCCCCAAATCTCACACACTGTAACAGTGTCAACCCCCAAACCTCACACACTCACAGTGTCAACCCCCAAACCTCACACACTAACAGTGTCAACCCACCAATCACACACACTTTAACAGTGTCAACCCCCACATCTCACACACTGTAATCGTGCGAACCCCCAAATCTCACACACTGTAACAGTGTCAACCACCCAAATCTCACACACTGTAATAGTGTCAACCCCCAAATCTCACACACTGTAACAGTGTCAACCCCCAAATCTCACACACTGTAACTGTGTCAACCCCCAAACCTCACACACACTCACAGTGTCAACCCCCAAATCTCACACTGTAAAAGTGTCAACCCCCAAACCTCACACACGAACAGTGTCAACCCCCCAACCTCACAGACTGTAACAGTGTCAACCCCCAAATCTCACACACTGCAACAGTGTCAACCCCCAAACATCACACACTGTAACAGTGACAACCCCCACACATCACACACTTTAATAGTGTCAACCCCCAAACCTCACACACTGTAACAGTGTCCACCCCCAAACCTCACACAGTGTAACAGTTTCAACCGCCAAATCACACACTGTAAAAGTGTCAACCCCCAAACCTCACACACTAACAGTGTCAACCCCCAAATCTCACACACTGTAACAGTGTCAACCCCCAAATCACACACTGTAAAAGTGTCAACACCCAAACCTCACACACGAACAGTGTCAACGCCCCAACCTCACACACTGCAACAGTGTCAACCCCCAAACAGCACACACTGTAACAGTGACAACCCCCAAACATCACACACTGTAATCGTGTCAACCCCCAAACCTCACACACTGAACAGTGTCAACCCCCAAATCACACACTGTAAACAGTGTCCACCCCCAAATCTCACACACTAACAGTGTCAAACCCCAAATCTCACACACTGTAAAAGTGTCAACCCCCAAACCTCACACAGTGTAACAGTTTCAACCGCCAAATCACACACTGTAAAAGTGTCAACCCCCAAACCTCAGACACTAACAGAGTCAACCCTCAAATCTCACACACTGCAACTGTGTCAACCCCCAAATCTCACACAGTGTAACAGTGTCAACCCCCAAACATCACACACTGCAACAGTGACAACCCTCAAATCTCACACACTGTAAAAGCGTCAACCCCCAAACCTCACACACTGCAACAGTGTGAACCCCCAAATCTCACACACTGTAATAGTGTCAACCCCCAAACCTCACACACTGTAACAGTGTCCACCCCAAAATCACACACACTAACAGTCTCAACCCCCAAATCTCACACACTGTAAAAGTGTCAACCCCCCAACATCACACACTGTAACAGTGTCAACCCCCAAATCTCACACGCTGTAACAGTGTCAACCCCCAACCTCACACACTGTAACAGTGTCAACCCCCAAATCTCACACACTGTAACAGTGTCAACCCCCAAACATCACACACTGGACCAGTGACAACACCCACACATCACACACTGGAATAGTGTCAACCCCGAAACCTCACACACTGTAACAGTGTCAACCCCCAAATCTCACACACTGTAAACAGTGTCAACCCCCAAATCTCACACACTGTCACAGTGTCAACCCCCAAACCTCACACACTGTAACAGTGTCCACCCCAAAATCACACACACTAACAGTGTCAACCCCCAAATCTCACACACTGTAAAAGTGTCAACCCCCAAACATCACACACTGTAACAGTGTCAACCCCCACATCTCACACACTGTAACAGTGTCAACCCCCAACCTCACACACTGTAACAGTGACAACCCCCAAATCTCACACACTGTAAAAGTGTCAACCCCCAAACCTCACACACTGCAACAGTGTCAACCCCCAAACATCACACACTGTCACAGTGACAACACCCACACATCACACACTGTAATAGTGTCAACCCCGAAACCTCACACAGTGCAACAGTGTCAACCCCCAAATCACACACTGTAAAAGTGTCAACCACTAAACCTCACACACGAACAGTGTCAACCCCCCAACCTCAAACACTGTAACAGTGTCAACCCCCAAATCTCACACAGTGTAACAGTGTCAACCCCCAAACATCACACACTGTAACAGTGACAACCCCCAAATCTCACACACTGTAAAAGTGTCAACCCCCAAACCTCACACACTGCAACAGTGTCAACCCCCAAATCTCACACACTGCAATAGTGTCAACCCCCAAACCTCACACACTGTAACAGTGTCCACCCCAAAATCACACACACTAACAGTGTCAACCCCCAAATCTCACACACTGTAAAAGTGTCAACCCCCAAACATCACACACTGTAACAGTGTCAACCCCCAAATCTCACACACTGTAACAGTGTCAACCCCCAACCTCACACACTGTAACAGTGTCAACCCCCAAATCTCACACACTGTAACAGTGTCAACCCCCAAACATCACACACTGTCACAGTGACAACACCCACACATCACTCACTGTAATCGTGTCAACCCCGAAACCTCACACACTGTAACAGTGCCAACCCCCAAACATCACATAGTGTCACAGTGTCAACCCCCAAATCACATACACCAACAGTGTCAACCCCCAAATCTCACACACTGTAACAGTGTCAACCCCCAAATCTCACACACTGTAAAAGTGTCAACCCCCAAACCTCACACACTGACAGTGTCAACCCCCAAATCTCACACACTGTAATCGGGTCAGCCCCCAAATCACACACACTAACAGTGTCAACCCCCAAACATCACACACTGTAACAGTGTCAACCCCCAAATCTCACACTAACAGTGTCAACCCCCAAATCTCACGCACTGTAACAGTGTCAACCGCAAACCTCACACATTGTAACAGTGTCAACCCCTAAATCTCACACACTGTAATAGTGTCAACCCCCAAACCTCACACACTGTAACAGTGTCAACCCCCAAACCTCACACACTCACAGTGTCAACCCCCAAATCTCACACACTGTAACAGTGTCAACCCCCAAACCTCACACACTAACAGTGTCAACCCCCAAACCTCACACACTAACAGTGTCAACCCACAAATCACACACACTTTAACAGTGTCAACCCCCACATCTCACACACTGTAATCGTGCGAACCCCCAAATCTCACACACTGTAACAGTGTCAACCACCCAAATCTCACACAGTGTAATAGTGTCAACCCCCAAATCTCACACACTGTAACAGTGTCAACCCCCAAATCTCACACACTGTAACTGTGTCAACCCCCAAACCTCACACACACTCACAGTGTCAAACCCCAAACCTCACACACACTCACTGTGTCAACCCCCAAATCTCACACTGTAATAGTGTCAACCCCCAAATCTCACACACTGTCACAGTGTCCACCGCCAAATCACACACACTAACAGTGTCAACCCCCAAATCTCACACACTGTAACAGTGTCAACCCCCAAATCACACACTGTAAAAGTGTCAACCCCCAAACCTCACACACTGCAACAGTGTCAACCCCCAAACATCACACACTGTAACAGTGACAACCCCCACACATCACACACTGTAATAGTGTCAACCCCCAAACCTCACACACTGTAACAGTGTCCACCCCCAAACCTCACACACTAACAGTGTCAACCCCCAAACCTCACACAGTGTAACAGTTTCAACCGCCAAATCACACTCTGTAAAAGTGTCAACCCCCAAACCTCACACACTAACAGTGTCAACCCCCAAATCTCACACACTGTAACAGTGTCAACCCCCAAATCACACACTGTAAAAGTGTCAACATCCAATCCTCACACACGAACAGTGTCAACGCCCCAACCTCACACACTGCAACAGTGTCAACCCCCAAACATCACACACTGTAACAGTGACAACCCCCACACATCACACACTGTAATCGTGTCAACCCCGAAACCTCACACACTGAACAGTGTCAACCCCCAAACCACACACTGTAAACAGTGTCCACCCCCAAATCTCACACACTAACAGTGTCAAACCCCAAATCTCACACACTGTAAAAGTGTCAACCCCCAAACCTCACACAGTGTAACAGTTTCAACCGCCAAATCACACACTGTAAAAGTGTCAACCCCCAAATCTCACACACTGCAACAGTGTCAACCCCCAAATCACACACTGTAAAAGTGTCAACCGCCAAACCTCACACACGAACAGTGTCAACGCCCCAACCTCACACACTGTAACAGTGTCAACCCCCAAATCTCACACACTGCAACAGTGACAACCCCCAAATCTCACACACTGTAAAAGTGTCAACCCCCAAACCTCACACACTGCAACAGTGTGAACCCCCAAATCTCACACACTGTAATAGTGTCAACCCCCAAACCTCACACACTGTAACAGTGTCAACCCCCAAATCTCACACAGTGTAACAGTGTCAACCCCCAAACCTCACACACTGCAACAGTGTCAACCCCGAAACATCACACACTGTAACAGTGACAACCCCCACACATCACACACTGTAATCGTGTCAACCCCGAAACCTCACACACTGAACAGTGTCAACCCCCAAACCACACACTGTAAACAGTGTCCACCCCCAAATCTCACACACTAACAGTGTCAAACCCCAAATCTCACACACTGTAAAAGTGTCAACCCCCAAACCTCACACAGTGTAACAGTTTCAACCGCCAAATCACACACTGTAAAAGTGTCAACCCCCAAATCTCACACACTGCAACAGTGTCAACCCCCAAATCACACACTGTAAAAGTGTCAACCGCCAAACCTCACACACGAACAGTGTCAACGCCCCAACCTCACACACTGTAACAGTGTCAACCCCCAAATCTCACACAGTGTAACAGTGTCAACCCCCAAACATCACACACTGCAACAGTGACAACCCCCAAATCTCACACACTGTAAAAGTGTCAACCCCCAAACATCACACACTGTAACAGTGTCAACCCCCAAATCTCACACACTGTAACAGTGTCAACCCCCAACCTCACACACTGTAACAGTGTCAACCCCCAAACCTCACACACTGTAACAGTGTCAACCCCCAAACATCACACACTGTACCAGTGACAACACCCACACATCACACACTGGAATAGTGTCAACCCCGAAACCTCACACACTGTAACAGTGTCAACCCCCAAATCTCACACAATGTAAACAGTGTCAACCCCCAAATCTCACACACTGTAACAGTGTCAACCCCCAAATCTCACACACTGTAACAGTGTCAACCCCCAAACATCACACACTGTACCAGTGACAACACCCACACATCACACACTGGAATAGTGTCAACCCCGAAACCTCACACACTGTAACAGTGTCAACCCCCAAATCTCACACACTGTAAACAGTGTCAACCCCCAAATCTCACACACTGTAATAGTGTCAACCCCCAAACCTCACACACTGGAACAGTGTCCACCCCAAAATCTCACACACTGTAAAAGTGTCAACCCCCAAACCTCACACACTGCAACAGTGTCAACCCCCAAATCTCACTCACTGTAATAGTGTCAACCCCCAAACCTCACACACTGTAACAGTGTCCACCCCAAAATCACACACACTAACAGTGTCAACCCCCAAATCTCACACACTGTAACTGTGTCAACCCCCAAACCTCACACACACTCACAGTGTCAAACCCCAAACCTCACACACACTCACTGTGTCAACCCCCAAATCTCACACTGTAATAGTGTCAACCCCCAAACCTCACACACTGTCACAGTGTCCACCCCCAAATCACACACACTAACAGTGTCAACCCCCAAATCTCACACACTGTAACAGTGTCAACCCCCAAATCACACACTGTAAAAGTGTCAACCCCCAAACCTCACACACGAACAGTGTCAACCCCCCAACCTCACAGACTGTAACAGTGTCAACCCCCAAATCTCACACACTGCAACAGTGTCAACCCCCAAACATCACACACTGTAACAGTGACAACCCCCACACATCACACACTGTAATAGTGTCAACCCCCAAACGTCACACACTGTAACAGTGTCCACCCCCAAACCTCACACACTAACAGTGTCAACCCCCAAACCTCACACAGTGTAACAGTTTCAACCGCCAAATCACACTCTGTAAAAGTGTCAACCCCCAAACCTCACACACTGTAACAGTGTCAACCCCCAAATCACACACTGTAAAAGTGTCAACATCCAATCCTCACACACGAACAGTGTCAACGCCCCAACCTCACACACTGCAACAGTGTCAACCCCCAAACATCACACACTGTAACAGTGACAACCCCCACACATCACACACTGTAATCGTGTCAACCCCGAAACCTCACACACTGAACAGTGTCAACCCCCAAACCACACACTGTAAACAGCGTCCACCCCCAAATCTCACACACTAACAGTGTCAAACCCCAAATCTCACACACTGTAAAAGTGTCAACCCCCAAACCTCACACAGTGTAACAGTTTCAACCGCCAAATCACACACTGTAAAAGTGTCAACCCCCAAATCTCACACACTGCAACAGTGTCAACCCCCAAATCACACACTGTAAAAGTGTCAACCGCCAAACCTCACACACGAACAGTGTCAACGCCCCAACCTCACACACTGTAACAGTGTCAACCCCCAAATCTCACACAGTGTAACAGTGTCAACCCCCAAACATCACACACTGCAACAGTGACAACCCCCAAATCTCACACACTGTAAAAGTGTCAACCCCCAAACATCACACACTGTAACAGTGTCAACCCCCAAATCTCACACACTGTAACAGTGTCAACCCCCAACCTCACACACTGTAACAGTGTCAACCCCCAAACCTCACACACTGTAACAGTGTCAACCCCCAAACATCACACACTGTACCAGTGACAACACCCACACATCACACACTGGAATAGTGTCAACCCCGAAACCTCACACACTGTAACAGTGTCAACCCCCAAATCTCACACAATGTAAACAGTGTCAACCCCCAAATCTCACACACTGTAACAGTGTCAACCCCCAAATCTCACACACTGTAACAGTGTCAACCCCCAAACATCACACACTGTACCAGTGACAACACCCACACATCACACACTGGAATAGTGTCAACCCCGAAACCTCACACACTGTAACAGTGTCAACCCCCAAATCTCACACACTGTAAACAGTGTCAACCCCCAAATCTCACACACTGTAATAGTGTCAACCCCCAAACCTCACACACTGGAACAGTGTCCACCCCAAAATCACACACACTAACAGTGTCAACCCCCAAATCTCACACACTGTAAAAGTGTCATCCCCAAACATCACACACTGTAACAGTGTCAACCCCCAAATCTCACACAGTGTAACAGTGTCAACCCCCAAACATCACACACTGTAACAGTGACAACCCCCAAATCTCACACACTGTAAAAGTGTCAACCCCCAAACCTCACACACTGCAACAGTGTCAACCCCCAAATCTCACTCACTGTAATAGTGTCAACCCCCAAACCTCACACACTGTAACAGTGTCCACCCCAAAATCACACACACTAACAGTGTCAACCCCCAAACATCACACACTGTAACAGTGTCAATCCCCAAACCTCACACACTGTAACAGTGTCAACCCCCAAACATCACACACGACCAGTGTCAACCCCCAACCCTCACACACTGTAACAGTGTCAACCCCCAAACCTCACACACTTTAATAGTGTCAACCCCCAAATCACACACTGTAACAGTGTCCACCCCCAAATCTCACACACTAACAGTGTCAAACCCCAATCATCACATAGTGTCACAGTGTCAACCCCCCAACCTCAAACACTCTAACAGTGTCAACCCCCAAATCTCACACAGTGTAACAGTGTCAACCCCCAAACATCACACACTGTAACAGTGACAACCCCCAAATCTCACACACTGTAACAGTGTCCACCCCAAAATCACACACACTAACAGTGTCAACCCCCAAATCTCACACACTGTAAAAGTGTCAACCCCCAAACATCACACACTGTAACAGTGTCAACCCCCAAACATCACACACGACCAGTGTCAACCCCCAACCCTCACACACTGTAACAGTGTCAACCCCCAAACATCACACACGACCAGTGTCAACCCCCAACCCTCACACACTGTAACAGTGTCAACCCCCAAACCTCACAAACTGTAAGAGTGTCAACCCCCAAATCACACACTGTAACAGTGTCCAGCCCCAAATCACACACACTAACAGTGTCAAACCCCAATCATCACATAGTGTCACAGTGTCAACCCCCAAACCTCACACACTAACAGTGTCAACCCCCAAACCTCACACACTGTAACAGTTTCAACCGCCAAATCACACACTGTAAAAGTGTCAACCCCCAAACCTCACACACTAACAGTGTCAACCCCCAAATCTCACACACTGCAACAGTGTCAACCCCCAAATCTCACACACTGTAACAGTGTCAACCCCCAAACATCACACACTGTCACAGTGACAACACCCACACATCACACACTGAAATAGTGTCAACCCTGAAACCTCACACACTGTAACAGTGTCAACCCCCAAATCTCACACACTGTAAACAGTGTCAACCCCCAAATCACACACTGTAAAAGTGTCAACCACCAAACCTCAAACACTGTAACAGTGTTCACCCCCAAATCTCACACCGTGTAACAGTGTCAACCCCCAAACATCACACACTGTAACAGTGACAACCCCCAAATCTCACACACTGTAAAAGTGTCAACCCCCAAACCTCACACACTGCAACAGTGTCAACCCCCAAATCTCACACACTGTAATAGTGTCAACCCCCAAACCTCACACACTGTAACAGTGTCCACCCCAAAATCACACACACTAACAGTGTCAACCCCCAAATCTCACACACTGTAAAAGTGTCAACCCCCAAACATCACACACTGTAACAGTGTCAACCCCCAAACATCACACACGACCAGTGTCAACCCCCAACCCTCACACACTGTAACAGTGTCAACCCCCAAACCTCACACACTTTAATAGTGTCAACCCCCAAATCACACACTGTAACAGTGTCCACCCCCAAATCTCACACACTAACAGTGTCAAACCCCAATCATCACATAGTGTCACAGTGTCAACCCCCCAACCTCAAACACTGTAAGAGTGTCAACCCCCAAATCACACACTGTAACAGTGTCCAGCCCCAAATCACACACACTAACAGTGTCAAACCCCAATCATCACATAGTGTCACAGTGTCAACCCCCAAACCTCACACACTAACAGTGTCAACCCCCAAACCTCACACACTGTAACAGTTTCAACCGCCAAATCACACACTGTAAAAGTGTCAACCCCCAAACCTCACACACTGCAACAGTGTCAACCCCCAAATCACACACTGTAAAAGTGTCAACCGCCAAACCTCACACATGAACAGTGTCAACGCCCCAACCTCACACACTGTAACAATGTCAACCCCCAAATCTCACACACTGTAACAGTGTCAACCCCCAAACATCACACACTGTCACAGTGACAACACCCACACATCACACACTGAAATAGTGTCAACCCCGAAACCTCACACACTGTAACAGTGTCAACCCCCAAATCTCACACACTGTAAACAGTGTCAACCCCCAAATCACACACTGTAAAAGTGTCAACCACCAAACCTCAAACACTGTAACAGTGTTCACCCCCAAATCTCACACAGTGTAACAGTGTCAACCCCCAAACATCACACACTGTAACAGTGACAACCCCCAAATCTCACACACTGTAAAAGTGTCAACCCCCAAACCTCACACACTGCAACAGTGTCAACCCCCAAATCTCACACACTGTAATAGTGTCAACCCCCAAACCTCACACACTGTAACAGTGTCCACCCCAAAATCACACACACTAACAGTGTCAACCCCCAAATCTCACACACTGTAAAAGTGTCAACCCCCAAACATCACACACTGTAACAGTGTCAACCCCCAAATCTCACACACTGTAACAGTGTCAACCCCAAACCTCACACACTGTAACAGTGTCAACCCCCAAATCTCACACACTGTAACAGGGTCAACCCCCAAATATCACACACTGTACCAGTGACAACACCCACACATCACACACTGTAATAGTGTCAACCCTGAAACCTCACACACTGTAACAGTGTCAACCCCCAAATCTCACACACTGTAAACAGTGTCAACCCCCAAATCTCACACACTGTAATAGTGTCAACCCCCAAACCTCACACACTGTAACAGTGTCCACCCCAAAATCACACACACTAACAGTGTCAACCCCCACATCTCAAACACTGTAACAGTGTCAACCCCCAACCTCACACACTGTAACAGTGTCAACCCCCAAGTCTCACACACTGTAACAGTGACAACATCCACACACCACACACTGTAATAGTGTCAACCCCGAAACCTCACACACTGTAACAGTCTCAACCCCCAAATCACACACTGTAAAAGTGTCAACTACCAAACCTCACTCACGAACAGTGTCAACCCCCCAACTTCAAACACTGTAACAGTGTCAACCCCCAAATCTCACACAGTGTAACACTGTCAACCCCCAAACATCACACACTGTAACAGTGTCAACCCCCAAACCTCGCACGCTAACAGTGTCAACCCCCAAACCTCACCCACTAACAGTGTCAACCCACAAATCACACACACTTTAACAGTGTCAACCCCCAAATCTCACACACTGTAACAGTGTCAACCCCAAACCTCACACACTGTAACAGTGTCAACCCCCAAATCTCACACACTGTAACAGGGTCAACCCCCAAATATCACACACTGTACCAGTGACAACACCCACACATCACACACTGTAATAGTGTCAACCCTGAAACCTCACACACTGTAACAGTGTCAACCCCCAAATCTCACACACTGTAAACAGTGTCAACCCCCAAATCTCACACACTGTAATAGTGTCAACCCTCAAACCTCACACACTGTAACAGTGTCCACCCCAAAATCACACACACTAACAGTGTCAACCCCCACATCTCAAACACTGTAACAGTGTCAACCCCCAACCTCACACACTGTAACAGTGTCAACCCCCAAGTCTCACACACTGTAACAGTGACAACACCCACACACCACACACTGTAATAGTGTCAACCCCGAAACCTCACACACTGTAACAGTCTCAACCCCCAAATCACACACTGTAAAAGTGTCAACTACCAAACCTCACTCACGAACAGTGTCAACCCCCCAACTTCAAACACTGTAACAGTGTCAACCCCCAAATCTCACACAGTGTAACACTGTCAACCCCCAAACATCACACACTGTAACAGTGACAACCCCCAAATCTCACACTCTGGAAAAGTGTCAACCCCCAAACCTCACACACTGCAACAGTGTCAACCCCCAAATCTCACACACTGTAATAGTGTCAACCCCCAAACCTCACACACTGTAACAGTGTCCACCCCAAAATCACACACACTAACAGTGTCAACCCCCAAATCTCACACACTGTAAAAGTGTCAACCCCCAAACATCACACACTGCAACAGTGTCAACCCCCAAACCTCACACACTGTAACAGTGTCAACCCCCAAATATCACACACGACCAGTGTCAACCCCCAACCCTCACACACTGTAACAGTGTCAACCCCCAAACCTCACACACTGTAAGAGTGTCAACCTCCAAATCACACACTGCAACAGTGTCAACCCCCAAATCACACACTGTAAAAGTGTCAACCGCCAAACCTCACACACGAACAGTGTCAACGCCCCAACCTCACACACTGTAACAGTGTCAACCCCCAAATCTCACAGACTGTAACAGTGTCAACCCCCAAACATCACACACTGTCACAGTGACAACACCCACACATCACACACTGAAATAGTGTCAACCCCGAAACCTCACACACTGTAACCGTGTCAACCCCCAAATCTCACACACTGTAAACAGTGTCAACCCGCAAATCACACACTGTAAAAGTGTCAACCACCAAACCTCACACACGAACAGTGTCAACCCCCCAACCTCAAACACTGTAACAGTGTTAACCCCAAATCTCACACAGTGTAACAGTGTCAACCCCCAAACATCACACACTGCAACAGTGACAACCCCCAAATCTCACACACTGTAAAAGTGTCAACCCCCAAACCTCACACACTGCAACAGTGTCAACCCCCAAATCTCACACACTGTAATAGTGTCAACCCCCAAACCTCACACACTGCAACAGTGTCCACCCCAAAATCACACACACTAACAGTGTCAACCCCCAAATCTCACACACTGTAAAAGTGTCAACCCCCAAACATCACACACTGTAACAGTGTCAACCCCCAAATCTCACACACTGTAACAGTGTCAACCCCCAACCTCACACACTGTAACAGTGTCAACCCCCACATCTCAAACACTGTAACAGTGTCAACCCCCAACCTCACACACTGTAACAGTGTCAACCCCCAAATCTCACACACTGTAACAGTGACAACACCCACACATCACACACTGTTAAACTGTCAACCCCGAAACCTCACACACTGTAACAGTGTCAACCCCCAAATCACACACTGTAAAAGTGTCAACCACCAAACCTCACTCACGAACAGTGTCAACCCCCCAACTTCACACACTGTAACAGTGTCAACCCCCAAACATCACACACGACCAGTATCAACCCCCAACCCTCACACACTGTAACAGTGTCAACCCCCAAATCACACACTGTAACAGTGTCAACCCCCAAATCTCACACAATAACAGTGTCAAACCCCAATCATCACATAGTGTCACAGTGTCAACCCCCAAAATTCACACACTTACAGTGTCAACCCCCAAACCTCACACACTGTAACAGTTTCAACCGCCAAATCACACACTGTAAAAGTGTCAACCCCCAAACCTCACACACGAACAGTGTCAACCCCCAAACTGACACACTGTAACAGTGTCAACCCCCAAATCACACACTGTAAAAGTGTCAACCCCCAAACCTCACACACGAACAGTGTCAACGCCCCAACCTCACACACTGCAACAGTGTCAACCCCCAAACATCACACACTGTAACAGTGACAACCCCCACACATCACACACTGTAATAGTGTCAACACCCAAACCTCACACACTGTAACAGTGTCAACCCCCAAATCACACACTGTAAACAGTGTCCACCCCCAAATCTCACACACTAACAGTGTCAACCCCCAAATCTCACACACTGTAACAGTGTCAACCCCCAAATCACACACTGTAAAAGTGTCAACCCCCAAACCTCACACACGAACAGTGTCAACGCCCCAACCTCACACACTGTAACAGTGTCAACCCCCAAATCTCACACACTGTAACAGTGTCAACCCCCAAACATCACGCACTGTCACAGTGACAACACCCACACATCACACACTGTAATAGTGTCAAGCCCCAAACCTCACACACTGTAACAGTGTCAACCCCGAAATCTCACACACTGTAAACAGTGTCAACCCCCAAATCACACACTGTAAAAGTGTCAACCACCAAACCTCACACACGAACAGTGTCAACCCCCCAACCTCAAACACTGTAACAGTGTTAACCCCCAAATCTCACACAGTGTAACAGTGTCAACCCCCAAACATCACACTGCAACAGTGACAACCCCCAAATCTCACACACTGTAAAAGTGTCAACCCCCAAACCTCACACACTGCAACAGTGTCAACCCCCAAATCTCACACACTGTAATAGTGTCAACCCCCAAACCTCACACACTGTAACAGTGTCCACCCCAAAATCACACACACTAACAGTGTCAACCCCCAAATCTCACACACTGTAAAAGTGTCAACCCCCAAACATCACACACTGTAACAGTGTCAACCCCCAAATCTCACACACTGTAACAGTGTCAACCCCCAACCTCACACACTGGAACAGTGTCAACCCCCAAATCTCACACACTGTAACAGTGTCAACCCCCAAATATCACACACTGTAACAGTGTCAACACCCACACATCACACACTGTAATCGTGTCAACCCCGAAACCTCACACACTGTAACAGTGTCAACCCCCAAATCTCACACTGTAAAAGTGTCAACCCCCAAACCTCACACACGAACAGTGTCAACGCCCCAACCTCACACACTGCAACAGTGTCAACCCCCAAACATCACACACTGTAACAGTGACAACCCCCACACATCACACACTGTAATAGTGTCAACAACCAAACCTCACACACTGTAACAGTGTCAACCCCCAAATCACACACTGTAAAAGTGTCAACCCCCAAACCTCACACACGAACAGTGTCAACGCCCCAACCTCACACACTGTCACAGTGTCAACCCCCAAATCTCACACACTGTAAGTGTCAACCCCCAAACATCACACACTGTCACAGTGACAACACCCACACATCACACACTGTAATAGTGTCAACCCCCAAACCTCACACACTGTAACAGTGTCAACCCCCAAATCACACACTGTAAAAGTATCAACCACCAAACCTCACACACGAACAGTGTCAACCCCCCAACCTCAAACACTGCAACAGTGACAACCCCCAAATCTCACACAGTGTAACAGTGTCAACCCCCAAACATCACACACTGCAACAGTGACAACCCCCAAATCTCACACACTGTAAAAGTGTCAACCCCCAAACCTCACACACTGCAACAGTGTCAACCCCCAAATCTCACACACTGTAATAGTGTCAACCCCCAAACCTCACACACTGTAACAGTGTCCACCCCAAAATCACACACACTAACAGTGTCAACCCCCAAATCTCACACACTGTAAAAGTGTCAACCCCCAAACATCACACACTGTAACAGTGTCAACCCCCAAATCTCACACACTGTAACAGTGTCAACCCCCAACCTCACACACTGTAACAGTGTCAACCCCCAAATCTCACACACTGTAACAGTGTCAACCCCCAAACATCACACACGATCAGTGTCAAACCCCAACCCTCACACACTGTAACAGTGTCAACCCCCAAACCTCACACACTTTAATAGTGTCAACCCCCAAACCTCACATACTGTAAGAGTGTCAACCCCCAAATCAAACACTGTAAAAGTGTCCAGCCCCAAATCACACACACTAACAGTGTCAAACCCCAATCATCACATAGTGTCACAGTGTCAACCCCCAAACCTCACACACTAACAGTGTCAACCCCCAAACCTCACACACTGTAACAGTTTCAACCGCCAAATCACACACTGTAAAAGTGTCAACCCCCAAACCTCACACACTGCAACAGTGTCAACCCCCAAATCACACACTGTAAAAGTGTCAACCGCCAAACCTCACACATGAACAGTGTCAACGCCCCAACCTCACACACTGTAACAATGTCAACCCCCAAATCTCACACACTGTAACAGTGTCAACCCCCAAACATCACACACTGTCACAGTGACAACACCCACACATCACACACTGAAATAGTGTCAACCCTGAAACCTCACATACTGTAACAGTGTCAACCCCCAAATCTCACACACTGTAAACAGTGTCAACCCCCAAATCACACACTGTAAAAGTGTCAACCACCAAACCTCAAACACTGTAACAGTGTTCACCCCCAAATCTCACACACTGTAACAGTGTCAACCCCCAAACATCACACACTGTAACAGTGACAACCCCCAAATCTCACACACTGTAAAAGTGTCAACCCCCAAACCTCACACACTGCAACAGTGTCAACCCCCAAATCTCATACACTGTAATAGTGTCAACCCCCAAACCTCACACACTGTAACAGTGTCCACCCCAAAATCACACACACTAACAGTGTCAACCCCCAAATCTCACACACTGTAAAAGTGTCAACCCCCAAACATCACACACTGTAACAGTGTCAACCCCCAAATCTCACACACTGTAACAGTGTCAACCCCAAACCTCACACACTGTAACAGTGTCAACCCCCAAATCTCACACACTGTAACAGGGTCAACCCCCAAATATCACACACTGTACCAGTGACAACACCCACACATCACACACTGTAATAGTGTCAACCCTGAAACCTCACACACTGTAACAGTGTCAACCCCCAAATCTCACACACTGTAATAGTGTCAACCCCCAAACCTCACACACTGTAACAGTGGCCACCCCAAAATCACACACACTAAAAGTGTCAACCCCCACATCTCAAACACTGTAACAGTGTCAACCCCCAACCTCACACACTGTAACAGTGTCAACACCCAAGTTTCACACACTGTAACAGTGACAACACCCACACACCACACACTGTAATAGTGTCAACCCCGAAACCTCACACACTGTAACAGTCTCAACCCCCAAATCACACACTGTAAAAGTGTCAACTACCAAACCTCACTCACGAACAGTGTCAACCCCCCAACTTCAAACACTGTAACAGTGTCAACCCCCAAATCTCACACAGTGTAACACTGTCAACCCCCAAACATCACACACTGTAACAGTGACAACCCCCAAATCTCACACTCTGGAAAAGTGTCAACCCCCAAACCTCACACACTGCAACAGTGTCAACCCCCAAATCTCACACACTGTAATAGTGTCAACCCCCAAACCTCACACACTGTAACAGTGTCCACCCCAAAATCACACACACTAACAGTGTCAACCCCCAAATCTCACACACTGTAAAAGTGTCAACCCCCAAACATCACACACTGCAACAGTGTCAATCCCCAAACCTCACACACTGTAACAGTGTCAACCCCCAAATATCACACACGACCAGTGTCAACCCCCAACCCTCACACACTGTAACAGTGTCAACCCCCAAACCTCACACACTGTAAGAGTGTCAACCTCCAAATCACACACTGCAACAGTGTCAACCCCCAAATCACACACTGTAAAAGTGTCAACCGCCAAACCTCACACACGAACAGTGTCAACGCCCCAACCTCACACACTGTAACAGTGTCAACCCCCAAATCTCACAGACTGTAACAGTGTCAACCCCCAAACATCACACACTGTCACAGTGACAACACCCACACATCACACACTGAAATAGTTTCAACCCCGAAACGTCACACACTGTAACCGTGTCAACCCCCAAATCTCACACACTGTAAACAGTGTCAACCCGCAAATCACACACTGTAAAAGTGTCAACCACCAAACCTCACACACGAACAGTGTCAACCCCCCAACCTCAAACACTGTAACAGTGTTAACCCCCAAATCTCACACAGTGTAACAGTGTCAACCCCCAAACACCACACACTGCAACAGTGACAACCCCCAAATCTCACACACTGTAAAAGTGTCAACCCCCAAACCTCACACACTGCAACAGTGTCAACCCCCAAATCTCACACACTGTAATAGTGTCAACCCCCAAACCTCACACACTGCAACAGTGTCCACCCCAAAATCACACACACTAACAGTGTCAACCCCCAAATCTCACACACTGTAAAAGTGTCAACCCCCAAACATCACACACTGTAACAGTGTCAACCCCCAAATCTCACACACTGTAACAGTGTCAACCCCCAACCTCACACACTGTAACAGTGTCAACCCCCACATCTCAAACACTGTAACAGTGTCAACCCCCAACCTCACACACTGTAACAGTGTCAACCCCCAAATCTCACACACTGTAACAGTGACAACACCCACACATCACACACTGTAAAACTGTCAACCCCGAAACCTCACACACTGTAACAGTCTCAACCCCCAAATCACACACTGTAAAAGTGTCAACCACCAAACCTCACTCACGAACAGTGTCAACCCCCCAACTTCAAACACTGTAACAGTGTCCACCACAAAATCACACACACTAACAGTGTCAACCCCCAAATCTCACAAACTGTAAAAGTGTCAACCCCCAAACATCACACACTGTAACAGTGTCAATCCCCAAACCTCACACACTGTAACAGTGTCAACCCCCAAACATCACACACGACCAGTGTCAACCCCCAACCCTCACACACTGTAACAGTGTCAACCCCCAAATCACACACTGTAACAGTGTCAACCCCCAAATCTCACACAATAACAGTGTCAAACCCCAATCATCACATAGTGTCACAGTGTCAACCCCCAAAACTCACACACTTACAGTGTCAACCCCCAAACCTCACACACTGTAACAGTTTCAACCGCCAAATCACACACTGTAAAAGTGTCAACCCCCAAACCTCACACACGAACAGTGTCAACCCCCAAATCTGATACACTGTAACAGTGTCAACCCCCAAATCACACACTGTAAAAGTGTCAACCCCCAAACCTCACACACGAACAGTGTCAACGCCCCAACCTCACACACTGCAACAGTGTCAACCCCCAAACATCACACACTGTAACAGTGAAAACCCCCACACATCACACACTGTAATAGTGTCAACACCCAAACCTCACACACTGTAACAGTGTCAACCCCCAAATCACACACTGTAAACAGTGTCCACCCCCAAATCTCACACACTAACAGTGTCAACCCCCAAATCTCACACACTGCAACAGTGTCAACCCCCAAATCACACACTGTAAAAGTGTCAACCCCCAAACCTCACACACGAACAGTGTCAACGCCCCAACCTCACACACTGTAACAGTGTCAACCCACAAATCTCACACACTGTAACAGTGTCAACCCCCAAACATCACACACTGTCACAGTGACAACACCCACACATCACACACTGTAATAGTGTCAAGCCCCAAACCTCACACACTGTAACAGTGTCAACCCCGAAATCTCACACACTGTAAACAGTGTCAACCCCCAAATCACACACTGTAAAAGTGTCAACCACCAAACCTCACACACGAACAGTGTCAACCCCCCAACCTCAAACACTGTAACAGTGTTAACCCCCAAATCTCACACAGTGTAACAGTGTCAACCCCCAAACCTCACACACTGCAACAGTGTCAACCCCCAAATCTCACACACTGTAATAGTGTCAACCCCCAAACCTCACACACTGTAACAGTGTCCACCCCAAAATCACACACACTAACAGTGTCAACCCCCAAATCTCACACACTGTAAAAGTGTCAACCCCCAAACATCACACACTGTAACAGTGTCAACCCCCAAATCTCACACACTGTAACAGTGTCAACCCCCAACCTCACACACTGTAACAGTGTCAACCCCCAAATCTCACACACTGTAACAGTGTCAACCCCCAAATATCACACACTGTAACAGTGTCAACACCCACACATCACACACTGTAATCGTGTCAACCCCGAAACCTCACACACTGTAACAGTGTCAACCCCCAAATCTCACACTGTAAAAGTGTCAACCCCCAAACCTCACACACGAACAGTGTCAACGCCCCAACCTCACACACTGCAACAGTGTCAACCCCCAAACATCACACACTGTAACAGTGACAACCCCCACACATCACACACTGTAATAGTGTCAACACCCAAACCTCACACACTGTAACAGTGTCAACCCCCAAATTACACACTGTAAAAGTGTCAACCCCCAAACCTCACACACGAACAGTGTCAACGCCCCAACCTCACACACTGTCACAGTGTCAACCCCCAAATCTCACACAGTGTAACAGTGTCAACCCCCAAACATCACACACTGTAACAGTGACAACCCCCAAATCTCACACCCTGGAAAAGTGTCAACCCCCAAACCTCACACACTGCAACAGTGTCAACCCCCAAATCTCACACACTGTAATAGTGTCAACCCCCAAACCTCAAACACTGTAACAGTGTCCACCCCAAAATCACACACACTAACAGTGTCAACCCCCAAATCTCACACACTGTAACAGTGTCAACCCCCAAATCACACACTGTAACAGTGTCCACCCCCAAATCTCACACACTAACAGTGTCAAACCCCAATCATCGCATAGTGTCACAGTGTCAACCCCCAAACCTCACACACGAACAGTGTCAACGCCCCAACCTCACACACTGCAACAGTGTCAACCCCCACACATCACACACTGTAATAGTGTCAACACCCAAACCTCACACACTGTAACAGTGTCAACCCCCAAATTACACACTGTAAAAGTGTCAACCCCCAAACCTCACACACGAACAGTGTCAACGCCCCAACCTCACACACTGTCACAGTGTCAACCCCCAAATCTCACACACTGTAACAGTGTCAACCCCCAAACATCACACACTGTCACAGTGACAACACCCACACATCACACACTGTAATAGTGTCAACCCCCAAACCTCACACACTGTAACAGTGTCAACCCCCAAATCTCACACACTGTAAACAGTGTCAACCCCCAAATCACACACTGTAAAAGTATCAACCACCAAACCTCACACACGAACAGTGTCAACCCCCCAACCTCAAACACTGCAACAGTGACAACCCCCAAATCTCACACAGTGTAACAGTGTCAACCCCCAAACATCACACACTGCAACAGTGACAACCCCCAAATCTCACACACTGTAAAAGTGTCAACCCCCAAACCTCACACACTGCAACAGTGTCAACCCACAAATCTCACACACTGTAATAGTGTCAACCCCCAAACCTCACACACTGTAACAGTGTCCACCCCAAAATCACACACACTAACAGTGTCAACCCCCAAATCTCACACACTGTAAAAGTGTCAACCCCCAAACATCACACACTGTAACAGTGTCAACCCCCAAATATCACACACTGTAACAGTGTCAACCCCCAACCTCACACACTGTAACAGTGTCAACCCCCAAATCTCACACACTGTAACAGTGTCAACCCCCAAATATCACACACTGTACCAGTGACAACACCCACACATCACACACTGTAATAGTGTCAACCCCGAAACCTCACACACTGTAACAGTGTCAACCCCCAAATCTCACACACTGTAAAAGTGTCAACCCCCAAATCTCACACTCTGTAATAGTGTCAACCCCCAAACCTCACACACTGTAACAGTGTCCACCCGAAAATCACACACACTAACAGTGTCAACCCCCAAATCTCACACACTGTAACAGTGTCAACCCCCACATCTCAAACACTGTAACAGTGTCAACCCCCAACCTCACACACTGTAACAGTGTCAACCCCCAAATCTCACACACTGCAACAGTGACAACACCCACACATCACACACTGTAATAGTGTCAACCCCGAAACCTCACACACTGTAACAGTCTCAACCCCCAAATCACACACTGTAAAAGTGTCAACCACCAAACCTCACTCACGAACAGTGTCAACCCCCCAACTTCAAACACTGTAACAGTGTCAACCCCCAAATCTCACACAGTGTAACAGTGTCAACCCCCAAACATCACACACTGTAACAGTGACAACCCCCAAATCTCACACCCTGGAAAAGTGTCAACCCCCAAACCTCACACACTGCAACAGTGTCAACCCCCAAATCTCACACACTGTAATAGTGTCAACCCCCAAACCTCAAACACTGTAACAGTGTCCACCCCAAAATCACACACACTAACAGTGTCAACCCCCAAATCTCACAAACTGTAAAAGTGTCAACCCCCAAACATCACACACGACCAATGTCAACCCCCAACCCTCACACACTGTAACAGTGTCAACCCCCAAATCACACACTGTAACAGTGTCCACCCCCAAATCTCACACACTAACAGTGTCAAACCCCAATCATCGCATAGTGTCACAGTGTCAACCCCCAAACCTCACACACTGTAACAGTGTCAACCCCCAAACATCACACACTGTAACAGTGACAACCCCCACACATCACACACTGTAATAGTGTCAACACCCAAACCTCACACACTGTAACAGTGTCAACCCCCAAATCACACACTGTAAACAGTGTCCACCCCCAAATCTCACACACTAACAGTGTCAACCCCCAAATCTCACACACTGCAACAGTGTCAATCCCCAAATCACACACTGTAAAAGTGTCAACCCCCAAACCTCACACACGAACAGTGTCAACGCCCCAACCTCACACACTGTAACAGTGTCAACCCCCAAATCTCACACACTGTAACAGTGTCAACCCCCAAACATCACACACTGTCACAGTGACAACACCCACGCATCACACACTGTAATAGTGTCAACCCCCAAACCTCACACACTGTAACAGTGTCAACCCCCAAATCTCACACACTGTAAACAGTGTCAACCCCCAAATCACACACTGTAAAAGTGTCAACCACCAAACCTCACACATGAACAGTGTCAACCCCCCAACCTCAAACACTGTAAAAGTGTCAACCCCCAAATCTCACACAGTGTAACAGTGTCAACCCCCAAACCTCACACACTGCAACAGTGTCAACCCCCAAATCTCACACACTGTAATAGTGTCAACCCCCAAACCTCAAACACTGTAACAGTGTCCACCCCAAAATCACACACACTAACAGTGTCAACCCCCAAATCTCACAAACTGTAAAAGTGTCAACCCCCAAACATCACACACGACCAATGTCAACCCCCAACCCTCACACACTGTAACAGTGTCAACCCCCAAATCACACACTGTAACAGTGTCCACCCCCAAATCTCACACACTAACAGTGTCAAACCCCAATCATCGCATAGTGTCACAGTGTCAACCCCCAAACCTCACACACTGTAACAGTGTCAACCCCCAAACATCACACACTGTAACAGTGACAACCCCCACACATCACACACTGTAATAGTGTCAACACCCAAACCTCACACACTGTAACAGTGTCAACCCCCAAATCACACACTGTAAACAGTGTCCACCCCCAAATCTCACACACTAACAGTGTCAACCCCCAAATCTCACACACTGCAACAGTGTCAATCCCCAAATCACACACTGTAAAAGTGTCAACCCCCAAACCTCACACACGAACAGTGTCAACGCCCCAACCTCACACACTGTAACAGTGTCAACCCCCAAATCTCACACACTGTAACAGTGTCAACCCCCAAACATCACACACTGTCACAGTGACAACACCCACGCATCACACACTGTAATAGTGTCAACCCCCAAACCTCACACACTAACAGTGTCAACCCCCAAATCTCACACACTGTAAACAGTGTCAACCCCCAAATCACACACTGTAAAAGTGTCAACCACCAAACCTCACACATGAACAGTGTCAACCCCCCAACCTCAAACACTGTAAAAGTGTCAACCCCCAAATCTCACACAGTGTAACAGTGTCAACCCCCAAACATCACACACTGCAACAGTGTCAACCCCCAAATCTCACACACTGTAATAGTGTCAACCCCCAAATCTCACACACTGTAAAAGTGTCATCCCCCAAACATCACACACTGTAACAGTGTCAACCCCCAAATCTCACACACTGTAACAGTGTCAACCCCCAAACATCACACACTGTCACAGTGACAACACCCACACATCACACACTGTAATAGTGTCAACCCCGAAACCTCACACACTGTACCAGTGTCAACCCCCAAACATCACATCCTGTCACAGTGTCAACCCCCAAATCACATACACCAACAGAGTCAACCCCCAAATCTCACACACTGTAAGAGTGTCAACCCCCAAATCTCACACACTGTAAAAGTGTTAACCCCCAAACCTCACACACTAACAGTGTCAACCCCCAAATCTCACACACTGTAATAGGGTCAGCCCCCAAATCACACACACTAACAGTGTCAACCCCCAAACATCACACACTGTAACAGTGTCAACCCCCAAATCTCACACGAACAGTGTCAACCCCCAAATCTCACGCACTGTAATAGTGTTAACCGCCAAACCTCACACACTGTAACAGTGTCAACCCCCAAATCTCACACACTGTAATAGTGTCAACCCCCAAACCTCACACACTGTAACAGTGTCAACCCCCAAACCTCACACACTCACAGTGTCAACCCCCAAACATCACACACTTACAGTGTCAACCCCCAAATCTCACACACTGTAACAGTGTCAACCCGCAAACCTCGCACGCTAACAGTGTCAACCCCCAAACCTCACCCACTAACAGTGTCAACCCACAAATCACACACACTTTAACAGTGTCAACCCCCAAACCTCACACACGAACAGTGTCAACGCCCCAACCTCACACACTGTCACAGTGTCAACCCACAAATCTCACACACTGTAACAGTGTCAACCCCCAAACATCACACACTGTCACAGTGACAACACCCACACATCACACACTGTAATAGTGTCAACCCCCAAACCTCACACGCTGTAACAGTGTCAACCCCCAAATCTCACACACTGTAAACAGTGTCAACCCCCAAATCACACACTGTAAAAGTATCAACCACCAAACCTCACACACGAACAGTGTCAACCCCCCAACCTCAAACACTGCAACAGTGACAACCCCCAAATCTCACACAGTGTAACAGTGTCAACCCCCAAACTTCACACACTGCAACAGTGACAACCCCCAAATCTCACACACTGTAAAAGTGTCAACCCCCAAACCTCACACACTGCAACAGTGTCAACCCCCAAATCTCACACACTGTAATAGTGTCAACCCCCAAACCTCACACACTGTAACAGTGTCCACCCCAAAATCACACACACTAACAGTGTCAACCCCCAAATCTCACACACTGTAAAAGTGTCAACCCCCAAACATCACACACTGTAACAGTGTCAACCCCCAAATCTCACACACTGTAACAGTGTCAACCCCCAACCTCACACACTGTAACAGTGTCAACCCCCAAATCTCACACACTGTCACAGTGTCAACCCCCAAATATCACACACTGTACCAGTGACAACACCCACACATCACACACTGTAATAGTGTCAACCCCGAAACCTCACACACTGTAACAGTGTCAACCCCCAAATCTCACACACTGTAAAAGTGTCAACCCCCAAATCTCACACACTGTAATAGTGTCAACCCCCAAACCTCACACACTGTAACAGTGTCCACCCGAAAATCACACACACTAACAGTGTCAACCCCCAAATCTCACACACTGTAACAGTGTCAACCCCCACATCTCAAACACTGTAACAGTGTCAACCCCCAACCTCACACACTGTAACAGTGTCAACCCCCAAATCTCACACACTGCAACAGTGACAACACCCACACATCACACACTGTAATAGTGTCAACCCCGAAACCTCACACACTGTAACAGTCTCAACCCCCAAATCACACACTGTAAAAGTGTCAAACACCAAACCTCACTCACGAACAGTGTCAACCCCCCAACTTCAAACACTGTAACAGTGTCAACCCCCAAATCTCACACAGTGTAACAGTGTCAACCCCCAAACATCACACACTGTAACAGTGACAACCCCCAAATCTCACACACTGTAATAGTGTCAACCCCCAAACCTCACACACTGTAACAGTGTCCACCCCAAAATCACACACACTAACAGTGTCAACCCCCAAATCTCACAAACTGTAAAAGTGTCAACCCCCAAACATCACACACTGTAACAGTGTCAATCCCCAAACCTCACACACTGTAACAGTGTCAACCCCCAAACATCACACACGACCAATGTCAACCCCCAACCTCACACACTGTAACAGTGTCAACCCCCAAATCACACACTGTAACAGTGTCCACCCCCAAATCTCACACACTAACAGTGTCAAACCCCAATCATCGCATAGTGTCACAGTGTCAACCCCCAAACCTCACACACTGTAACAGTGTCAACCCCCAAACATCACACACTGTAACAGTGACAACCCCCACACATCACACACTGTAATAGTGTGAACACCCAAACCTCACACACTGTAACAGTGTCAACCCCCAAATCACACACTGTAAACAGTGTCCACCCCCAAATCTCACACACTAACAGTGTCAACCCCCAAATCTCACACACTGCAACAGTGTCAACCCCCAAATCACACACTGTAAAAGTGTCAACCGCCAAACCTCACACACGAACAGTGTCAACGCCCCAACCTCACACACTGTAACAGTGTCAACCCCCAAATCTCACACACTGTAACAGTGTCAACCCCCAAACATCACACACTGTCACAGTGACAACACCCACGCATCACACACTGTAATAGTGTCAACCCCCAAACCTCACACACTGTAACAGTGTCAACCCCCAAATCTCACACACTGTAAACAGTGTCAACCCCCAAACATCACACACTGTAACAGTGTCAACCCCCAAATCTCACACACTGTAACAGTGTCAACCCCCAAACCTCACACACTAACAGTGTCAACCCCCAAATCTCACACACTGTAATAGGGTCAGCCCCCAAATCACACACACTAACAGTGTCAACCCCCAAACATCACACACTGTAACAGTGTCAACCCCCAAATCTCACACGAACAGTGTCAACCCCCAACTCTCACGCACTGTAATAGTGTTAACCGCCAATCCTCACACACTGTAACAGTGTCAACCCCCAAATCTCACACAGTGTAATAGTGTCAACCCCCAAACCTCACACACTGTAACAGTGTCAACCCCCAAACCACACACTCACAGTGTCAACCCCCAAACATCACACACTAACAGTGTCAACCCCCAAATCTCACACACTGTAACAGTGTCAACCCCCAAACCTCGCACGCTAACAGTGTCAACCCCCAAACCTCACCCACTAACAGTGTCAACCCACAAATCACACACACTTTAACAGTGTCAACCCCCAAATCTCACACACTGTAATCGTGCCAACCCCCAAATCTCACACACAGTAACAGTGTCAACCACCCAAATCTCACACACTGTAACTGTGTCAACCCCCAAATCTCACACACTGTAATAGTGTCAACCCCCAAATCTCACACACTGTAACTGTGTCAACCCCCAAACCTCACACACTGTAATCGTGCCAACCCCCAAATCTCACACTGTAATAGTGTCAACCCCCAAACCTCACACACTGTAACAGTGTCCACCCCAAAATCACACACACTAACAGTGTCAACCCCCAAATCTCACACACTGTAAAAGTGTCAACCCCCAAACATCACACACTGTAACAGTGTCAACCCCCACATCTCAAACACTGTAACAGTGTCAACCCCCAACCTCACACACTGTAACAGTGTCCACCCCCAAATCACACACACTAACAGTGTCAACCCCCATATCTCACACACTGTAACAGTGTCAACCCCCAAATCTCACACTGTAATAGTGTCAACCCCCAAACCTCACACACTGTCACAGTGTCCACCCCCAAATCACACACACTAACAGTGTCAACCCCCATATCTCACACACTGTAACAGTGTCAACCCCCAAATCACACACTGTAAAAGTGTCAACCCCCAAACCTCACACACAAACAGTGTCAACCCCCCAACCTCACAGACTGTAACAGTGTCAACCCCCAAATCTCACACACTGCAACAGTGTCAACCCCCAAACATCACACACTGTAAAAGTGACAACTCCCACACATCACACACTTTAATAGTGTCAACCCCCAAACCTCACACACTGTAACAGTGTCCACCCCAAATCTCACACACTAACAGTGTCAAACCCCAATCATCACATCGTGTCACAGTGTCAACCCCCAAACCTCACACACAAACAGTGTCAACCCCCAAACCTCACACACTGTAACTGTTTCAACCGCCAAATCACACACTGTAAAAGTGTCAACCCCCAAACCTCACACACTAACAGTGTCAACCCCCAAATCTCACACACTGTAACAGTGTCAACCCCCAAATCACACACTCTAATAGTGTCAACCCCCAAACCTCACACACTGTAACAGTGTCCACCCCAAAATCACACACACTAACAGTGTCAACCCCCAAATCTCACACACTGTAAAAGTGTCAACCCCCAAACATCACACACTGTAACAGTGTCAACCCCCACATCTCAAACACTGTAACAGTGTCAACCCCCAACCTCACACACTGTAACAGTGTCAACCCCCAAATCTCACACACTGTAACAGTGACAACACCCACACATCACACACTGTAAAAGTGTCAACCACCAAACCTCACTCACGAACAGTGTCAACCCCCCAACTTCAAACACTGTAACAGTGTCAACCCCCAAATCTCACACAGTGTCACAGTGTCAACCACCAAACCTCACTCACGAACAGTGTCAACCCCCCAACTTCAAACACTGCAACAGTGACAACCCCCAAATCTCACACCCTGGAAAAGTGTCAACCCCCAAACCTCACACACTGCAACAGTGTCAACCCCCAAATCTCACACACTGTAATAGTGTCAACCCCCAAACCTCACACACTGTAACAGTGTCCACCCCAAAATCACACACACTAACAGTGTCAACCCCCAAATCTCACAAACTGTAAAAGTGTCAACCCCCAAACATCACACACTGTAACAGTGTCAATCCCCAAACCTCACACACTGTAACAGTGTCAACCCGCAAACATCACACACGACCAGTGTCAACCCCCAACCCTCACACACTGTAACAGTGTCAACCCCCAAATCACACACTGTAACAGTGTCCACCCCCAAATCTCACACACTAACAGTGTCAAACCCCAATCATCACATAGTGTCACAGTGTCATCCCCAAAACTCACACACTAACAGTGTCAACCCCCAAACCTCACACACTGTAAGTGTCAACCCCCAAACATCACACACTGTAACAGTGACAACCCCCACACATCACACACTGTAATAGTGTCAACACCCAAACCTCACACACTGTAACAGTGTCAACCCCAAATCACACACTGTAAACAGTGTCCACCCCCAAATCTCACACACTAACAGTGTCAACCCCCAAATCTCACACACTGTAACAGTGTCAACCCCCAAATCACACACTGTAAAAGTGTCAACCCCCAAACCTCACACACGAACAGTGTCAACGCCCCAACCTCACACACTGTAACAGTGTCAACCCCCAAATCTCACACACTGTAACAGTGTCAACCCCCAAACATCACACACTGTCACAGTGACAACACCCACACATCACACACTGTAATAGTGTCAACCCCCAAACCTCACACACTGTAACAGTGTCAACCCCCAAATCTCACACACTGTAAACAGTGTCAACCCCCAAATCACACACTGTAAAAGTGTCAACCACCAAACCTCACACACGAACAGTGTCAACCCCCCAACCTCAAACACTGTAAAAGTGTCAACCCCCAAATCTCACACAGTGTAGCAGTGTCAACCCCCAAATCTCACACAGTGTAACAGTGTCAACCCCCAAACATCACACACTGCAACAGTGTCAACCCCCAAATCTCACACACTGTAATAGTGTCAACCCCCAAACCTCACACACTGTCGCAGTGTCCACCCCAAAATCACACACACTAACAGTGTCAACCCCCAAATCTCACACACTGTAAATGTGTCAACCCCCAAACATCACACACTGTAACAGTGTCAACCCCCAAATCTCACACACTGTAACAGTGTCAACCCCCAACCTCACACACTGTAACAGTGTCAACCCCCAAATCTCACACACTGTAACAGTGTCAACCCCCAAACATCACACACTGTCACAGTGACAACACCCACACATCACACACTGTAATAGTGTCAACCCCGAAACCTCACACACTGTAACAGTGTCAACCCCCAAACATCACATCCTGTCACAGTGTCAACCCCCAAATCACATACACCAACAGTGTCAACCCCCAAATCTCACACACTGTAACAGTGTCAACCCCCAAATCTCACACACTGTAAAAGTGTTAACCCCCAAACCTCACACACTAACAGTGTCAACCCCCAAATCTCACACACTGTAATAGGGTCAGCCCCAAATCACACACACTAACAGTGTCAACCCCCAAACATCACACACTGTAACAGTGTCAACCCCCAAATCTCACACGAACAGTGTCAACCCCCAAATCTCAGGCACTGTAATAGTGTCAACCGCCAAACCTCACACCCTGTAACAGTGTCAACCCCCAAATGTCACACACTGTAATAGTGTCAACCCCCAAACCTCACACACTGTAACAGTGTCAACCCCCAAACCTCACACACTCACAGTGTCAACCCCCAAACATCACACACTAACAGTGTCAACCTCCAAATCTCACACACTGTAACAGTGTCAACCCCCAAACCTCGCACGCTAACAGTGTCAACCCACAAATCACACAAACTTTAACAGTGTCAACCCCCAAATCTCACACACTGTAATCGTGCCAACCCCCAAATCTCACACACAGTAACAGTGTCAACCACCCAAATCTCACACACTGTAATTGTGTCAACCCCCAAATCTCACACACTGTAACAGTGTCAACCCCCAAATCTCACACACTGTAACTGTGTCAACCCCCAAACCTCACACACACTCACAGTGTCAACCCCCAAATCTCACACTGTAATAGTGTAAACCCCCAAACCTCACACACTAACAGTGTCAACCCCCAAATCTCACACACTGTAACAGTGTCAACCCCCAAATCACACACTGTAAAAGTGTCAACCCCCAAACCTCACACACGAACAGTGTCAACCCCCCAACCTCACAGACTGTAACAGTGTCAACCCCCAAATCTCACACACTGCAACAGTGTCAACCCCCAAACATCACACACTGTAAAAGTGACAACCTCCACACATCACACACTTTAATAGTGTCAACCCCCAAACCTCACACACTGTAAGAGTGTCAACCCCCAAATCACACACTGTAACAGTGTCCACCCCAAATCTCACACACTAACAGTGTCAAACCCCAATCATCACATCGTGTCACAGTGTCAACCCCCAAACCTCACACACTAACAGTGTCAACCCCCAAACCTCACACACTGTAACTGTTTCAACCGCCAAATGACACACTGTAAAAGTGTCAACCCCCAAACCTCACACACGAACAGTGTCAACCCCCAAATCTCACACACTGTAACAGTGTCAACCCCCAAATCACACACTGTAAAAGTGTCAACCCCCAAATCACACACTGTAAAAGTGTCAACCCCCAAACCTCACACACTGCAACAGTGTCAACCCCCAAACATCACACACTGTAACAGTGACAACCCCCACACATCACACACTGTAATCGTGTCAACCCCCAAACCTCACACACTGTAACAGTGTCAACCCCCAAATCACACAGTGTAAACAGTGTCCACCCCCAAATCTCACACACTAACAGTGTCAAACCCCAAATCTCACTCACTGTAACAGTGTCAACTCCCAAATTACACACTGTAAAAGTGTCAACCCCCAAACCTCACACACGAACAGTGTCAAACCCCAAACCTCACACAGTGTAACAGTTTCAACCGCCAAATCAAACACTGGAAAAGTGTCAACCCCCAAACCTCACACACTAACAGTGTCATCCCCCAAATCACACACTGTAACAGTGTCCACCCCAAATCTCACACACTAACAGTGTCAAACCCCAATCATCACATAGTGTCACAGTGTCAACCCCCAAACCTCACACACTAACAGTGTCAACCCCCAAACCTCACACACTGTAACAGTTTCAACCGCCAAATCACACAGTGTAAACAGTGTCCACCCCCAAATCTCACACACTAACAGTGTCAACCCCCAAATCTCACACACTGCAACAGTGTCAATCCCCAAATCACACACTGTAAAAGTGTCAACCCCCAAACCTCACACACGAACAGTGTCAACGCCCCAACCTCACACACTGTAACAGTGTCAACCCCCAAATCTCACACACTGTAACAGTGTCAACCCCCAAACATCACACACTGTCACAGTGACAACACCCACGCATCACACACTGTAATAGTGTCAACCCCCAAACCTCACACACTGTAACAGTGTCAACCCCCAAATCTCACACACTGTAAACAGTGTCAACCCCCAAATCACACACTGTAAAAGTGTCAACCACCAAACCTCACACATGAACAGTGTCAACCCCCCAACCTCAAACACTGTAAAAGTGTCAACCCCCAAATCTCACACAGTGTAACAGTGTCAACCCCCAAACCTCACACACTGCAACAGTGTCAACCCCCAAATCTCACACACTGTAATAGTGTCAACCCCCAAACCTCAAACACTGTAACAGTGTCCACCCCAAAATCACACACACTAACAGTGTCAACCCCCAAATCTCACAAACTGTAAAAGTGTCAACCCCCAAACATCACACACGACCAATGTCAACCCCCAACCCTCACACACTGTAACAGTGTCAACCCCCAAATCACACACTGTAACAGTGTCCACCCCCAAATCTCACACACTAACAGTGTCAAACCCCAATCATCGCATAGTGTCACAGTGTCAACCCCCAAACCTCACACACTGTAACAGTGTCAACCCCCAAACATCACACACTGTAACAGTGACAACCCCCACACATCACACACTGTAATAGTGTCAACACCCAAACCTCACACACTGTAACAGTGTCAACCCCCAAATCACACACTGTAAACAGTGTCCACCCCCAAATCTCACACACTAACAGTGTCAACCCCCAAATCTCACACACTGCAACAGTGTCAATCCCCAAATCACACACTGTAAAAGTGTCAACCCCCAAACCTCACACACGAACAGTGTCAACGCCCCAACCTCACACACTGTAACAGTGTCAACCCCCAAATCTCACACACTGTAACAGTGTCAACCCCCAAACATCACACACTGTCACAGTGACAACACCCACGCATCACACACTGTAATAGTGTCAACCCCCAAACCTCACACACTAACAGTGTCAACCCCCAAATCTCACACACTGTAAACAGTGTCAACCCCCAAATCACACACTGTAAAAGTGTCAACCACCAAACCTCACACATGAACAGTGTCAACCCCCCAACCTCAAACACTGTAAAAGTGTCAACCCCCAAATCTCACACAGTGTAACAGTGTCAACCCCCAAACATCACACACTGCAACAGTGTCAACCCCCAAATCTCACACACTGTAATAGTGTCAACCCCCAAATCTCACACACTGTAAAAGTGTCATCCCCCAAACATCACACACTGTAACAGTGTCAACCCCCAAATCTCACACACTGTAACAGTGTCAACCCCCAAACATCACACACTGTCACAGTGACAACACCCACACATCACACACTGTAATAGTGTCAACCCCGAAACCTCACACACTGTACCAGTGTCAACCCC
Source organism: Heterodontus francisci (assembly GCF_036365525.1). Taxonomy (NCBI): domain Eukaryota; kingdom Metazoa; phylum Chordata; class Chondrichthyes; order Heterodontiformes; family Heterodontidae; genus Heterodontus; species Heterodontus francisci. Next base: position 15,505,780 of record NC_090396.1, read on the forward strand.
CAAACATCACATCCTGTCACAGTGTCAACCCCCAAATCACATACACCAACAGTGTCAACCCCCAAATCTCACACACTGTAAGAGTGTCAACCCCCAAATCTCACACACTGTAAAAGTGTTAACCCCCAAACCTCACACACTAACAGTGTCAACCCCCAAATCTCACACACTGTAATAGGGTCAGCCCCCAAATCACACACACTAACAGTGTCAACCCCCAAACATCACACACTGTAACAGTGTCAACCCCCAAATCTCACACGAACAGTGTCAACCCCCAAATCTCACGCACTGTAATAGTGTTAACCGCCAAACCTCACACACTGTAACAGTGTCAACCCCCAAATCTCACACACTGTAATAGTGTCAACCCCCAAACCTCACACACTGTAACAGTGTCAACCCCCAAACCTCACACACTCACAGTGTCAACCCCCAAACATCACACACTTACAGTGTCAACCCCCAAATCTCACACACTGTAACAGTGTCAACCCGCAAACCTCGCACGCTAACAGTGTCAACCCCCAAACCTCACCCACTAACAGTGTCAACCCACAAATCACACACACTTTAACAGTGTCAACCCCCAAACCTCACACACGAACAGTGTCAACGCCCCAACCTCACACACTGTCACAGTGTCAACCCACAAATCTCACACACTGTAACAGTGTCAACCCCCAAACATCACACACTGTCACAGTGACAACACCCACACATCACACACTGTAATAGTGTCAACCCCCAAACCTCACACGCTGTAACAGTGTCAACCCCCAAATCTCACACACTGTAAACAGTGTCAACCCCCAAATCACACACTGTAAAAGTATCAACCACCAAACCTCACACACGAACAGTGTCAACCCCCCAACCTCAAACACTGCAACAGTGACAACCCCCAAATCTCACACAGTGTAACAGTGTCAACCCCCAAACTTCACACACTGCAACAGTGACAACCCCCAAATCTCACACACTGTAAAAGTGTCAACCCCCAAACCTCACACACTGCAACAGTGTCAACCCCCAAATCTCACACACTGTAATAGTGTCAACCCCCAAACCTCACACACTGTAACAGTGTCCACCCCAAAATCACACACACTAACAGTGTCAACCCCCAAATCTCACACACTGTAAAAGTGTCAACCCCCAAACATCACACACTGTAACAGTGTCAACCCCCAAATCTCACACACTGTAACAGTGTCAACCCCCAACCTCACACACTGTAACAGTGTCAACCCCCAAATCTCACACACTGTCACAGTGTCAACCCCCAAATATCACACACTGTACCAGTGACAACACCCACACATCACACACTGTAATAGTGTCAACCCCGAAACCTCACACACTGTAACAGTGTCAACCCCCAAATCTCACACACTGTAAAAGTGTCAACCCCCAAATCTCACACACTGTAATAGTGTCAACCCCCAAACCTCACACACTGTAACAGTGTCCACCCGAAAATCACACACACTAACAGTGTCAACCCCCAAATCTCACACACTGTAACAGTGTCAACCCCCACATCTCAAACACTGTAACAGTGTCAACCCCCAACCTCACACACTGTAACAGTGTCAACCCCCAAATCTCACACACTGCAACAGTGACAACACCCACACATCACACACTGTAATAGTGTCAACCCCGAAACCTCACACACTGTAACAGTCTCAACCCCCAAATCACACACTGTAAAAGTGTCAAACACCAAACCTCACTCACGAACAGTGTCAACCCCCCAACTTCAAACACTGTAACAGTGTCAACCCCCAAATCTCACACAGTGTAACAGTGTCAACCCCCAAACATCACACACTGTAACAGTGACAACCCCCAAATCTCACACACTGTAATAGTGTCAACCCCCAAACCTCACACACTGTAACAGTGTCCACCCCAAAATCACACACACTAACAGTGTCAACCCCCAAATCTCACAAACTGTAAAAGTGTCAACCCCCAAACATCACACACTGTAACAGTGTCAATCCCCAAACCTCACACACTGTAACAGTGTCAACCCCCAAACATCACACACGACCAATGTCAACCCCCAACCTCACACACTGTAACAGTGTCAACCCCCAAATCACACACTGTAACAGTGTCCACCCCCAAATCTCACACACTAACAGTGTCAAACCCCAATCATCGCATAGTGTCACAGTGTCAACCCCCAAACCTCACACACTGTAACAGTGTCAACCCCCAAACATCACACACTGTAACAGTGACAACCCCCACACATCACACACTGTAATAGTGTGAACACCCAAACCTCACACACTGTAACAGTGTCAACCCCCAAATCACACACTGTAAACAGTGTCCACCCCCAAATCTCACACACTAACAGTGTCAACCCCCAAATCTCACACACTGCAACAGTGTCAACCCCCAAATCACACACTGTAAAAGTGTCAACCGCCAAACCTCACACACGAACAGTGTCAACGCCCCAACCTCACACACTGTAACAGTGTCAACCCCCAAATCTCACACACTGTAACAGTGTCAACCCCCAAACATCACACACTGTCACAGTGACAACACCCACGCATCACACACTGTAATAGTGTCAACCCCCAAACCTCACACACTGTAACAGTGTCAACCCCCAAATCTCACACACTGTAAACAGTGTCAACCCCCAAACATCACACACTGTAACAGTGTCAACCCCCAAATCTCACACACTGTAACAGTGTCAACCCCCAAACCTCACACACTAACAGTGTCAACCCCCAAATCTCACACACTGTAATAGGGTCAGCCCCCAAATCACACACACTAACAGTGTCAACCCCCAAACATCACACACTGTAACAGTGTCAACCCCCAAATCTCACACGAACAGTGTCAACCCCCAACTCTCACGCACTGTAATAGTGTTAACCGCCAATCCTCACACACTGTAACAGTGTCAACCCCCAAATCTCACACAGTGTAATAGTGTCAACCCCCAAACCTCACACACTGTAACAGTGTCAACCCCCAAACCACACACTCACAGTGTCAACCCCCAAACATCACACACTAACAGTGTCAACCCCCAAATCTCACACACTGTAACAGTGTCAACCCCCAAACCTCGCACGCTAACAGTGTCAACCCCCAAACCTCACCCACTAACAGTGTCAACCCACAAATCACACACACTTTAACAGTGTCAACCCCCAAATCTCACACACTGTAATCGTGCCAACCCCCAAATCTCACACACAGTAACAGTGTCAACCACCCAAATCTCACACACTGTAACTGTGTCAACCCCCAAATCTCACACACTGTAATAGTGTCAACCCCCAAATCTCACACACTGTAACTGTGTCAACCCCCAAACCTCACACACTGTAATCGTGCCAACCCCCAAATCTCACACTGTAATAGTGTCAACCCCCAAACCTCACACACTGTAACAGTGTCCACCCCAAAATCACACACACTAACAGTGTCAACCCCCAAATCTCACACACTGTAAAAGTGTCAACCCCCAAACATCACACACTGTAACAGTGTCAACCCCCACATCTCAAACACTGTAACAGTGTCAACCCCCAACCTCACACACTGTAACAGTGTCCACCCCCAAATCACACACACTAACAGTGTCAACCCCCATATCTCACACACTGTAACAGTGTCAACCCCCAAATCTCACACTGTAATAGTGTCAACCCCCAAACCTCACACACTGTCACAGTGTCCACCCCCAAATCACACACACTAACAGTGTCAACCCCCATATCTCACACACTGTAACAGTGTCAACCCCCAAATCACACACTGTAAAAGTGTCAACCCCCAAACCTCACACACAAACAGTGTCAACCCCCCAACCTCACAGACTGTAACAGTGTCAACCCCCAAATCTCACACACTGCAACAGTGTCAACCCCCAAACATCACACACTGTAAAAGTGACAACTCCCACACATCACACACTTTAATAGTGTCAACCCCCAAACCTCACACACTGTAACAGTGTCCACCCCAAATCTCACACACTAACAGTGTCAAACCCCAATCATCACATCGTGTCACAGTGTCAACCCCCAAACCTCACACACAAACAGTGTCAACCCCCAAACCTCACACACTGTAACTGTTTCAACCGCCAAATCACACACTGTAAAAGTGTCAACCCCCAAACCTCACACACTAACAGTGTCAACCCCCAAATCTCACACACTGTAACAGTGTCAACCCCCAAATCACACACTCTAATAGTGTCAACCCCCAAACCTCACACACTGTAACAGTGTCCACCCCAAAATCACACACACTAACAGTGTCAACCCCCAAATCTCACACACTGTAAAAGTGTCAACCCCCAAACATCACACACTGTAACAGTGTCAACCCCCACATCTCAAACACTGTAACAGTGTCAACCCCCAACCTCACACACTGTAACAGTGTCAACCCCCAAATCTCACACACTGTAACAGTGACAACACCCACACATCACACACTGTAAAAGTGTCAACCACCAAACCTCACTCACGAACAGTGTCAACCCCCCAACTTCAAACACTGTAACAGTGTCAACCCCCAAATCTCACACAGTGTCACAGTGTCAACCACCAAACCTCACTCACGAACAGTGTCAACCCCCCAACTTCAAACACTGCAACAGTGACAACCCCCAAATCTCACACCCTGGAAAAGTGTCAACCCCCAAACCTCACACACTGCAACAGTGTCAACCCCCAAATCTCACACACTGTAATAGTGTCAACCCCCAAACCTCACACACTGTAACAGTGTCCACCCCAAAATCACACACACTAACAGTGTCAACCCCCAAATCTCACAAACTGTAAAAGTGTCAACCCCCAAACATCACACACTGTAACAGTGTCAATCCCCAAACCTCACACACTGTAACAGTGTCAACCCGCAAACATCACACACGACCAGTGTCAACCCCCAACCCTCACACACTGTAACAGTGTCAACCCCCAAATCACACACTGTAACAGTGTCCACCCCCAAATCTCACACACTAACAGTGTCAAACCCCAATCATCACATAGTGTCACAGTGTCATCCCCAAAACTCACACACTAACAGTGTCAACCCCCAAACCTCACACACTGTAAGTGTCAACCCCCAAACATCACACACTGTAACAGTGACAACCCCCACACATCACACACTGTAATAGTGTCAACACCCAAACCTCACACACTGTAACAGTGTCAACCCCAAATCACACACTGTAAACAGTGTCCACCCCCAAATCTCACACACTAACAGTGTCAACCCCCAAATCTCACACACTGTAACAGTGTCAACCCCCAAATCACACACTGTAAAAGTGTCAACCCCCAAACCTCACACACGAACAGTGTCAACGCCCCAACCTCACACACTGTAACAGTGTCAACCCCCAAATCTCACACACTGTAACAGTGTCAACCCCCAAACATCACACACTGTCACAGTGACAACACCCACACATCACACACTGTAATAGTGTCAACCCCCAAACCTCACACACTGTAACAGTGTCAACCCCCAAATCTCACACACTGTAAACAGTGTCAACCCCCAAATCACACACTGTAAAAGTGTCAACCACCAAACCTCACACACGAACAGTGTCAACCCCCCAACCTCAAACACTGTAAAAGTGTCAACCCCCAAATCTCACACAGTGTAGCAGTGTCAACCCCCAAATCTCACACAGTGTAACAGTGTCAACCCCCAAACATCACACACTGCAACAGTGTCAACCCCCAAATCTCACACACTGTAATAGTGTCAACCCCCAAACCTCACACACTGTCGCAGTGTCCACCCCAAAATCACACACACTAACAGTGTCAACCCCCAAATCTCACACACTGTAAATGTGTCAACCCCCAAACATCACACACTGTAACAGTGTCAACCCCCAAATCTCACACACTGTAACAGTGTCAACCCCCAACCTCACACACTGTAACAGTGTCAACCCCCAAATCTCACACACTGTAACAGTGTCAACCCCCAAACATCACACACTGTCACAGTGACAACACCCACACATCACACACTGTAATAGTGTCAACCCCGAAACCTCACACACTGTAACAGTGTCAACCCCCAAACATCACATCCTGTCACAGTGTCAACCCCCAAATCACATACACCAACAGTGTCAACCCCCAAATCTCACACACTGTAACAGTGTCAACCCCCAAATCTCACACACTGTAAAAGTGTTAACCCCCAAACCTCACACACTAACAGTGTCAACCCCCAAATCTCACACACTGTAATAGGGTCAGCCCCAAATCACACACACTAACAGTGTCAACCCCCAAACATCACACACTGTAACAGTGTCAACCCCCAAATCTCACACGAACAGTGTCAACCCCCAAATCTCAGGCACTGTAATAGTGTCAACCGCCAAACCTCACACCCTGTAACAGTGTCAACCCCCAAATGTCACACACTGTAATAGTGTCAACCCCCAAACCTCACACACTGTAACAGTGTCAACCCCCAAACCTCACACACTCACAGTGTCAACCCCCAAACATCACACACTAACAGTGTCAACCTCCAAATCTCACACACTGTAACAGTGTCAACCCCCAAACCTCGCACGCTAACAGTGTCAACCCACAAATCACACAAACTTTAACAGTGTCAACCCCCAAATCTCACACACTGTAATCGTGCCAACCCCCAAATCTCACACACAGTAACAGTGTCAACCACCCAAATCTCACACACTGTAATTGTGTCAACCCCCAAATCTCACACACTGTAACAGTGTCAACCCCCAAATCTCACACACTGTAACTGTGTCAACCCCCAAACCTCACACACACTCACAGTGTCAACCCCCAAATCTCACACTGTAATAGTGTAAACCCCCAAACCTCACACACTAACAGTGTCAACCCCCAAATCTCACACACTGTAACAGTGTCAACCCCCAAATCACACACTGTAAAAGTGTCAACCCCCAAACCTCACACACGAACAGTGTCAACCCCCCAACCTCACAGACTGTAACAGTGTCAACCCCCAAATCTCACACACTGCAACAGTGTCAACCCCCAAACATCACACACTGTAAAAGTGACAACCTCCACACATCACACACTTTAATAGTGTCAACCCCCAAACCTCACACACTGTAAGAGTGTCAACCCCCAAATCACACACTGTAACAGTGTCCACCCCAAATCTCACACACTAACAGTGTCAAACCCCAATCATCACATCGTGTCACAGTGTCAACCCCCAAACCTCACACACTAACAGTGTCAACCCCCAAACCTCACACACTGTAACTGTTTCAACCGCCAAATGACACACTGTAAAAGTGTCAACCCCCAAACCTCACACACGAACAGTGTCAACCCCCAAATCTCACACACTGTAACAGTGTCAACCCCCAAATCACACACTGTAAAAGTGTCAACCCCCAAATCACACACTGTAAAAGTGTCAACCCCCAAACCTCACACACTGCAACAGTGTCAACCCCCAAACATCACACACTGTAACAGTGACAACCCCCACACATCACACACTGTAATCGTGTCAACCCCCAAACCTCACACACTGTAACAGTGTCAACCCCCAAATCACACAGTGTAAACAGTGTCCACCCCCAAATCTCACACACTAACAGTGTCAAACCCCAAATCTCACTCACTGTAACAGTGTCAACTCCCAAATTACACACTGTAAAAGTGTCAACCCCCAAACCTCACACACGAACAGTGTCAAACCCCAAACCTCACACAGTGTAACAGTTTCAACCGCCAAATCAAACACTGGAAAAGTGTCAACCCCCAAACCTCACACACTAACAGTGTCATCCCCCAAATCACACACTGTAACAGTGTCCACCCCAAATCTCACACACTAACAGTGTCAAACCCCAATCATCACATAGTGTCACAGTGTCAACCCCCAAACCTCACACACTAACAGTGTCAACCCCCAAACCTCACACACTGTAACAGTTTCAACCGCCAAATCACACACTGTAAAAGTGTCAACCCCCAAACCTCACACACTAACAGTGTCAACCCCCAAATCTCACACACTGTAACAGTGTCAACCCCCAAATCACACACTGTAAAAGTGTCAACCCCCAAACCTCACACACGAACAGTGTCAACGCCCCAACCTCACACACTGCAACAGTGTCAACCCCCAAACATCACACACTGTAACAGTGACAACCCCCACACATCACACACTGTAATCGTGTCAACCCCCAAACCTCACACACTGCAACAGTGTCAACCCCCAAATCACACAGTTGAAACAGTGTCCACCCCCAAATCTCACACACTAACAGTGTCAAACCCCAAATCTCACACACTGTAACAGTGTCAACTCCCAAATCACACACTGTAAAAGTGTCAACCCCCAAACCTCACACACGAACAGTGTCAAACCCCAAACCTCACACAGTGTAACAGTTTCAACCCCCAAATCACACACTGTAAAAGTGTCAACCCCCAAACCTCACACACTAACAGTGTCATCCCCCAAATCTCACACACTGCAACAGTGTCAACCCCCAAATCACACACTGTAAAAGTGTCAACCCCCAAACCTCACACTCGAACAGTGTCAACGCCCCAACCTCACACACTGTAACAGTGTCAACCCCCAAATCTCACACACTGTAACAGTGACAACACCCACACATCACACACTGAAATAGTGTCAACCCCGAAACCTCACACACTGTCACAGTGTCAACCCCCAAATCTCACACACTGTAAACAGTGTCAACCCCCAAATCACACACTGCAAAAGTGTCAACCACCAAACCTCACACACGAACAGTGTCAACCCCCCAACCTCAAACACTGTAACAGTGTCAACCCCCAAATCTCACACAGTGTAACAGTGTCAACCCCCAAACATCACACACTGTAACAGTGACAAACCCCAAATCTCACACACTGTAACAGTGTCAACCCCCAAATCTCACACACTGTAACAGTGTCAACCCCCAAACCTCACACACTCACAGTTTCAACCCCCAAACATCACACACTAACAGTGTCAACCCCCAAATCTCACACACTGTAACAGTGTCAACCCCCAAATCACACACTGTAAAAGTGTCAACCCCCAAACATCACACACTGTAACAGTGACAACACCCACGCATCACACACTGTAATAGTGTCAACCCCCAAACCTCACACACTGTAACAGTGTCCACCTCCAAATCACACACACTAACAGTGTCAACCCCCAAATCTCACACACTGTAAAAGTGTCAACCCCCAAACATCACACACTGTAATAGTGTCAACCCCCAAACCTCACACACTGTAACAGTGTCAACCCCCAAATCTCACACACTGTAACAGTGTCAACCCCCAAACCTCACACACTGTAACAGTGTCAACCCCCAAACCTCACACACTGTAACAGTGTCAACCCCCAAACATCACACACTAACAGTGTCAACCCCCAAACCTCACACACTGTAACAGTGTCAACCTCCAAACCTCACACACTGTAACAGTGTCAACCCCCAAACATCACACACTAACAGTGTCAACCCCCAAACCTCACACACTGTAACAGTGTCAACCCCCAAATCACATACACTGTAATAGTGTCAACCCCCAAACCTCACACACTGTAACAGTGTCAACCCCCAAATCTCATACACTGTAATAGTGTCAACCCCCAAATCTCACACACTGTAACAGTGTCCACCCCCAAACCTCACACACTCACAGTGTCAACCCCCAAACATCACACTGTAACAGTGTCAACCCCCAAATCTCACACACTGTAATAGTGTCAACCCCCAAACCTCACTCACTGTAACACTGTCAACCCCCAAACCTCACACACTCACAGTGTCAACCCCCCAAACATCACACTGTAACAGTGTCAACCCCCAAATCTCACACACTGTAACAGTGTCAACCCCCAAACCTCACACACTCACAGTGTCAACCCCCAAACATCACACTGTAACAGTGTCAACCCCCAAATCTCACACACTGTAACAGTGTCAACCCCCAAACCTCACACACTCACAGTGTCAACCCCCAACCTCACACACTGTAACAGTGTCAACCCCCAAATCTCACACACTGTAACAGTGACAACACCCACACATCACACACTGTAAAAGTGTCAACCACCAAACCTCACTCACGAACAGTGTCAACCCCCCAACTTCAAACACTGTAACAGTGTCAACCCCCAAATCTCACACAGTGTCACAGTGTCAACCACCAAACCTCACTCACGAACAGTGTCAACCCCCCAACTTCAAACACTGCAACAGTGACAACCCCCAAATCTCACACCCTGGAAAAGTGTCAACCCCCAAACCTCACACACTGCAACAGTGTCAACCCCCAAATCTCACACACTGTAATAGTGTCAACCCCCAAACTTCACACACTGTAACAGTGTCCACCCCAAAATCACACACACTAACAGTGTCAACCCCCAAATCTCACAAACTGTAAAAGTGTCAACCCCCAAACATCACACACTGTAACAGTGTCAATCCCCAAACCTCACACACTGTAACAGTGTCAACCCGCAAACATCACACACGACCAGTGTCAACCCCCAACCCTCACACACTGTAACAGTGTCAACCCCCAAATCACACACTGTAACAGTGTCCACCCCCAAATCTCACACACTAACAGTGTCAAACCCCAATCATCACATACTGTCACAGTGTCATCCCCAAAACTCACACACTAACAGTGTCAACCCCCAAACCTCACACACTGTAAGTGTCAACCCCCAAACATCACACACTGTAACAGTGACAACCCCCACACATCACACACTGTAATAGTGTCAACACCCAAACCTCACACACTGTAACAGTGTCAACCCCAAATCACACACTGTAAACAGTGTCCACCCCCAAATCTCACACACTAACAGTGTCAACCCCCAAATCTCACACACTGTAACAGTGTCAACCCCCAAATCACACACTGTAAAAGTGTCAACCCCCAAACCTCACACACGAACAGTGTCAACGCCCCAACCTCACACACTGTAACAGTGTCAACCCCCAAATCTCACACACTGTAACAGTGTCAACCCCCAAACATCACACACTGTCACAGTGACAACACCCACACATCACACACTGTAATAGTGTCAACCCCCAAACCTCACACACTGTAACAGTGTCAACCCCCAAATCTCACACACTGTAAACAGTGTCAACCCCCAAATCACACACTGTAAAAGTGTCAACCACCAAACCTCACACACGAACAGTGTCAACCCCCCAACCTCAAACACTGTAAAAGTGTCAACCCCCAAATCTCACACAGTGTAGCAGTGTCAACCCCCAAATCTCACACAGTGTAACAGTGTCAACCCCCAAACATCACACACTGCAACAGTGTCAACCCCCAAATCTCACACACTGTAATAGTGTCAACCCCCAAACCTCACACACTGTCGCAGTGTCCACCCCAAAATCACACACACTAACAGTGTCAACCCCCAAATCTCACACACTGTAAATGTGTCAACCCCCAAACATCACACACTGTAACAGTGTCAACCCCCAAATCTCACACACTGTAACAGTGTCAACCCCCAACCTCACACACTGTAACAGTGTCAACCCCCAAATCTCACACACTGTAACAGTGTCAACCCCCAAACATCACACACTGTCACAGTGACAACACCCACACATCACACACTGTAATAGTGTCAACCCCGAAACCTCACACACTGTAACAGTGTCAACCCCCAAACATCACATCCTGTCACAGTGTCAACCCCCAAATCACATACACCAACAGTGTCAACCCCCAAATCTCACACACTGTAACAGTGTCAACCCCCAAATCTCACACACTGTAAAAGTGTTAACCCCCAAACCTCACACACTAACAGTGTCAACCCCCAAATCTCACACACTGTAATAGGGTCAGCCCCAAATCACACACACTAACAGTGTCAACCCCCAAACATCACACACTGTAACAGTGTCAACCCCCAAATCTCACACGAACAGTGTCAACCCCCAAATCTCAGGCACTGTAATAGTGTCAACCGCCAAACCTCACACCCTGTAACAGTGTCAACCCCCAAATGTCACACACTGTAATAGTGTCAACCCCCAAACCTCACACACTGTAACAGTGTCAACCCCCAAACCTCACACACTCACAGTGTCAACCCCCAAACATCACACACTAACAGTGTCAACCTCCAAATCTCACACACTGTAACAGTGTCAACCCCCAAACCTCGCACGCTAACAGTGTCAACCCACAAATCACACACACTTTAACAGTGTCAACCCCCAAATCTCACACACTGTAATCGTGCCAACCCCCAAATCTCACACACAGTAACAGTGTCAACCACCCAAATCTCACACACTGTAATTGTGTCAACCCCCAAATCTCACACACTGTAACAGTGTCAACCCCCAAATCTCACACACTGTAACTGTGTCAACCCCCAAACCTCACACACACTCACAGTGTCAACCCCCAAATCTCACACTGTAATAGTGTAAACCCCCAAACCTCACACACTAACAGTGTCAACCCCCAAATCTCACTCACTGTAACAGTGTCAACTCCCAAATTACACACTGTAAAAGTGTCAACCCCCAAACCTCACACACGAACAGTGTCAAACCCCAAACCTCACACAGTGTAACAGTTTCAACCGCCAAATCACACACTGGAAAAGTGTCAACCCCCAAACCTCACACACTAACAGTGTCATCCCCCAAATCACACACTGTAACAGTGTCCACCCCAAATCTCACACACTAACAGTGTCAAACCCCAATCATCACATAGTGTCACAGTGTCAACCCCCAAACCTCACACACTGTAAAAGTGTCAACCCCCAAACCTCACACACGAACAGTGTCAACGCCCCAACCTCACACACTGCAACAGTGTCAATCCCCAAACATCACACACTGTAACAGTGACAACCCCCACACATCACACACTGTAATCGTGTCAACCCCCAAACCTCACACACTGCAACAGTGTCAACCCCCAAATCACACAGTTGAAACAGTGTCCACCCCCAAATCTCACACACTAACAGTGTCAAACCCCAAATCTCACACACTGTAACAGTGTCAACTCCCAAATCACACACTGTAAAAGTGTCAACCCCCAAACCTCACACACGAACAGTGTCAAACCCCAAACCTCACACAGTGTAACAGTTTCAACCGCCAAATCACACACTGTAAAAGTGTCAACCCCCAAACCTCACACACTAACAGTGTCATCCCCCAAATCTCACACACTGCAACAGTGTCAACCCCCAAATCACACACTGTAAAAGTGTCAACCCCCAAACCTCACACACGAACAGTGTCAACGCCCCAACCTCACACACTGTAACAGTGTCAACCCCCAAATCTCACACACTGTGACAGTGACAACACCCACACATCACACACTGAAATAGTGTCAACCCCGAAACCTCACACACTGTCACAGTGTCAACCCCCAAATCTCACACACTGTAAACAGTGTCAACCCCCAAATCACACACTGCAAAAGTGTCAACCACCAAACCTCACACACGAACAGTGTCAACCCCCCAACCTCAAACACTGTAACAGTGTCAACCCCCAAATCTCACACAGTGTAACAGTGTCAACCCCCAAACATCACACACTGTAACAGTGACAAACCCCAAATCTCACACACTGTAACAGTGTCAACCCCCAAATCTCACACACTGTAACAGTGTCAACCCCCAAACCTCACACACTCACATTTTCAACCCCCAAACATCACACACTAACAGTGTCAACCCCCAAATCTCACACACTGTAACAGTGTCAACCCCCAAATCACACTCTGTAAAAGTGTCAACCCCCAAACATCACACACTGTAACAGTGACAACCCCCACGCATCACACACTGTAATAGTGTCAACCCCCAAACCTCACACACTGTAACAGTGTCCACCTCCAAATCACACACACTAACAGTGTCAACCCCCAAATCTCACACACTGTAAAAGTGTCAACCCCCAAACATCACACACTGTAATAGTGTCAACCCCCAAACCTCACACACTGTAACAGTGTCAACCCCCAAATCTCACACACTGTAACAATGTCAACCCCCAAACCTCACACAATGTAACAGTGTCAACCCCCAAATCTCACACACTGTAACAGTGTCAACCCCCAAACCTCACACACTGTAACAGTGTCAACCCCCAAACCTCACACACTGTAACAGTGTCAACCCCCAAACATCACACACTAACAGTGTCAACCCCCAAACCTCACACACGAACAGTGTCAACGCCCCAACCTCACACACTGTAACAGTGTCAACCCCCAAATCTCACACACTGTGACAGTGACAACACCCACACATCACACACTGAAATAGTGTCAACCCCGAAACCTCACACACTGTCACAGTGTCAACCCCCAAATCTCACACACTGTAAACAGTGTCAACCCCCAAATCACACACTGCAAAAGTGTCAACCACCAAACCTCACACACGAACAGTGTCAACCCCCCAACCTCAAACACTGTAACAGTGTCAACCCCCAAATCTCACACAGTGTAACAGTGTCAACCCCCAAACATCACACACTGTAACAGTGACAAACCCCAAATCTCACACACTGTAACAGTGTCAACCCCCAAATCTCACACACTGTAACAGTGTCAACCCCCAAACCTCACACACTCACAGTTTCAACCCCCAAACATCACACACTAACAGTGTCAACCCCCAAATCTCACACACTGTAACAGTGTCAACCCCCAAATCACACTCTGTAAAAGTGTCAACCCCCAAACATCACACACTGTAACAGTGACAACCCCCACGCATCACACACTGTAATAGTGTCAACCCCCAAACCTCACACACTGTAACAGTGTCCACCTCCAAATCACACACACTAACAGTGTCAACCCCCAAATCTCACACACTGTAAAAGTGTCAACCCCCAAACATCACACACTGTAATAGTGTCAACCCCCAAACCTCACACACTGTAACAGTGTCAACCCCCAAATCTCACACACTGTAACAATGTCAACCCCCAAACCTCACACAATGTAACAGTGTCAACCCCCAAATCTCACACACTGTAACAGTGTCAACCCCCAAACCTCACACACTGTAACAGTGTCAACCCCCAAACCTCACACACTGTAACAGTGTCAACCCCCAAACATCACACACTAACAGTGTCAACCCCCAAACCTCTCACACTGTAACAGTGTCAACCTCCAAACCTCACACACTGTAACAGTGTCAACCCCCAAACATCACACACTAACAGTGTCAACCCCCAAACCTCACACACTGTAACAGTGTCAACCCCCAAATCACATACACTGTAATAGTGTCAACCCCCAAACCTCACACACTGTAACAGTGTCAACCCCCAAATCTCATACACTGTAATAGTGTCAACCCCCAAATCTCACACACTGTAACAGTGTCCACCCCCAAACCTCACACACTCACAGTGTCAACCCCCAAACATCACACTGTAACAGTGTCAACCTCCAAATCTCACACACTGTAATAGTGTCAACCCCCAAACCTCACTCACTGTAACACTGTCAACCCCCAAACCTCACACACACACAGTGTCAACCCCCCAAACATCACACTGTAACAGTGTCAACCCCCAAATCTCACACACTGTAACAGTGTCAACCCCCAAACCTCACACACTCACAGTGTCAACCCCCAAACATCACACTGTAACAGTGTCAACCCCCAAATCTCACTCACTGTAACAGTGTCAACCCCCAAACCTCACACACTCACAGTGTCAACCCCCAAACATCACACTGTAACATTGTCAAGCCCCAAATCTCACACACTGTAACAGTGTCAACCCCCAAACATCACACTGTAACAGTGTCAACCCCCAAACCTCACACACTAACAGTGTCAACCCCCAAACCTCACACACTGTAACAGTGTCAACCCCCAAATCTCACACACAGTAATAGTGCCAACCCCCAAACATCACACACTGTAACAGTGTCAGCCCCCCTAATCTCACACACTGTAACAGTGTCAACCCCCAAATCTCACACACTGTAACAGTGTCAACCCCCAAATCTCACACACTGTAACTGTGTCAACCCCCAAACCTCAAACTCTGTAACAGTGTCCACCCCCAAATCACACACACTAACAGTGTCAACCCCCAGATCTCACACACTATAACAGTGTCAAACCCCCAAACCTCACACACTGTAACAGTGTCAACCCCCCAAACCTCACACACTGTTACAGTGTCTATCCCCCAAACTTCACACACTGTAACAGTGTCAACCCCCAAACCTCATCCACTGTAACAGTGTCAAACCCCCAAACCTCACACACTGTAACAGTGTCAACCCCCCAAACCTCACACACTGTTACAGTGTCTATCCCCCAAACTTCACACACTGTAACAGTGTCAACCCCCAAACTTCACACACTGTAACAGTGTCAACCCCCAAACCTCACACACTGTAACAGTGTCAACCCCCAAATCACATACACTGTAATAGTGTCAACCCCCAAACCTCACACACTGTAGCAGTGTCAACCCCCAAATCTCATACACTGTAATAGTGTCAACCCCCAAATCTCACACACTGTAACAGTGTCCACCCCCAAACCTCACACACTCACAGTGTCAACCCCCAAACATCACACTGTAACAGTGTCAACCCCCAAATCTCACACACTGTAATAGTGTCAACCCCCAAACCTCACTCACTGTAACACTGTCAACCCCCAAACCTCACACACTCACAGTGTCAACCCCCCAAACATCACACTGTAACAGTGTCAACCCCCAAATCTCACACACTGTAACAGTGTCAACCCCCAAACCTCACACACTCACAGTGTCAACCCCCAAACATCACACTGTAACAGTGTCAACCCCCAAATCTCACACACTGTAACAGTGTCAACCCCCAAACCTCACACACTCACAGTGTCAACCCCCAAACATCACACTGTAACATTGTCAAGCCCCAAATCTCACACACTGTAACAGTGTCAACCCCCAAACATCACACTGTAACAGTGTCAACCCCCAAACCTCACACACTAACAGTGTCAACCCCCAAACCTCACACACTGTAACAGTGTCAACCCCCAAATCTCACACACAGTAATAGTGCCTACCCCCAAACATCACACACTGTAACAGTGTCAACCCCCCTAATCTCACACACTGTAACAGTGTCAACCCCCAAATCTCACACACTGTAACAGTGTCAACCCCCAAATCTCACACACTGTAACTGTGTCAACCCCCAAACCTCAAACTCTGTAACAGTGTCCACCCCCAAATCACACACACTAACAGTGTCAACCCCCAGATCTCACACACTATAACAGTGTCAAACCCCCAAACCTCACACACTGTAACAGTGTCAACCCCCCAAACCTCACACACTGTTACAGTGTCTATCCCCCAAACTTCACACACTGTAACAGTGTCAACCCCCAAACCTCATCCACTGTAACAGTGTCAACCCCCAATCCTCACACACTAACTGTGTCAACCCCCACACCTCACACACTGTAACAGTGTCAACCCCCAAACCTGACACACTGTGACAGTGTCAACCCCCAAACCTCACTCACTGTAACAGTGTCAACCCCCAAACCTCACACACTGTAACAGTGTCAACCCCCCAAACCTCACTCACTGTAACCGTGTCAACCCCCAAACCTCACACACTGTAACAGTGTCAACCCCCAAACCTCACACACTGTAACTGTGTCAACCCCCAAATCTCACACACTGTCACAGTGTCAACCCGCAAATTACACACACTAACAGTGTCAACCCCCAAACCTCACACACTGTCACAGTGTCAACCCGCAAATCCACACACACTGTAACAGTGTACAACGCAAAACCTCACACACTGTAACAGTGCCAATCCCTCAAACCTCATACACTGTAACAGAGCCCACTCCCACCCTCAGACCTCACACACTGTAACAGTGCTCACTTCCTTTCTGCCTAATCCCGAGTGAGACTCTGCATCGGGAGCAGATTTGAAAAAAATAACCCCATTTTAGTGGAGAAATGAAGGAGTGGGAACTGTTCTGAAGTTTTACATCATTATGTTTGCTGATCAGCGGATAATTCAACAGAATATTCTCTCAGGAAACAAATCTGATAGCGTTCATGACATACTGGAACGTACATGGGCTATGGGAGCAGATTAAATGGATGGGTAAATCCATGATTGGGTAGAGTGTACATGGGCTTTGGGCGAAGATTCAAGTGAGTCACTAAAGTAGCAATTATATTCTGGAAGGAGGCTCAGTGCTGTGGATAGCAGAGGGATTTGTGGGTGCAGGTTCACAGAACATTAAAGGTTGTAAAAATATAATGGAATTCTCGGCTTTATCACAAAGTCTAGAATATGAAAGCCAAGAGGTAATGAGGAGCTTAAATAAAACCTTACTGAGACCACAGTTGAACTACTGTGCACAGTTTTGAGATCCACACTGTTGGAAGAATGTTGAGGTAATGGTGAGGAAATAGCACAGATTCTCGAGGATGCTGAAAATTAGGAGGAAATATTAATGCAAAGTAAGACTTGAAACATTGGGGCTTTTTTTTCCAGAGTATCGCAGATTACAGGGGGATATGATAAAAGGGTTTAAAATGAAGAACGGGTGGGACAGGGTGGATAGAAGCAGACCGTTTCTAGTCATCAATGGGCCAGTATGAGGAACCACAGATGTAAGATACAATGTAGGAGATTTAGAACAGAGGACAGCAGAAACTGTTTTACACAGAGAGAGTTGTGAGGTTGTAGAATTCACTTCCAGGGTTAATGGTTGAGGCAGAAACTGTGTCAACTTTCAAGATCAGGTCGGATCAGTGGAAGAATTAATAGGGGTTGAGGGGTTATGGGAACAATGTGATAATTGTGACCATGACTATTTACTATGACACAAACAAGTGGAATGACTTGATTCCAAACTGTAATTTTGATGTATTTCTATAGGAGATTAAAGGCATGATACAGTGGACTGTACATGGGCTGTGAGAGATTAAACAGGTTGTGTAGGATATATGTAGATGGGTTGTGAGAGGAGTGAGACTGATCTTTATTTTATTCGTTCATGATGTGGACGTCAATGGCAAGCCGCCCATCCCTAATTGCCCTTGAGAAGGTGGCTCACCACCACCTTCTTGAACCGCTGCTGTCCAAGTGGTGTAAGGAGTCCCAGGATTTTGACCCACCGACAGTGAAGAAACGGCAATGTAGTTCCAGGTCAGGATGGTGTGATAGCAATGGTCCTTCTTCTGTGCTGCCTGATGCTCCTGTTAATGTGTTATGACCCTCTGAATCTTATTCACTGATGCTGCCCTTCCATCGCAGGGTGCTGGTGCAGATCTGTAAGATGAAGGCTTTTCAAAAACTTTGCCCTTCAGTTCCTGATCTCCATGACAGACTCGTTGATGCTATTAAGGTACAGTTCACCCAAAAAGTACAATCACTTGACTTTTGATAATGGCACTGTGACATTTCATAGTGCAAAGTGGCTGCTCACTTTATGGTAATATTAAAAGCTGTTTGTGGTTGCATAGCTACATCTTAAAAAAGACACTCTCAAATATTGGACTGTGCAGTGAATGGGGGATTGAACTGTGCACTGAATAGAACATAAGAACATACGAAATAGGAGCAGGAGTAGGCCATTCGGCCCTTCGAGCCTGCTCTGTCATTCAGTGAGATCATGGCTGATTTTCTACTTCAACACCATTTTCCTGTGATATCCCCGTAACCCTTGATGTTTTTAATATGTAGAAATCTATCAATCTCAGTCTTGAACATGCTCAACGACTGAGTCTCCACAGCCCTCTGGGCAGAGAATTCCAAAGATGCACCACCCTCTGAGTGAAGAAATTCCTCCTCATCTCAGTCCTAAATGGCCTGCCCCTTATTCTGAGACTGTGTCCTCTGGTTCTAGGCTCCCCAGCCAGGGGAAATATCCTTCCTGCATCAACCCTATCGAACCCTGTAAAAATTTTGCATGTTTGAATGAGATCACCTCTCATTCTTCTATACTGCAGAGAATACAGGCCCAGTCTATTTAATCTTTCCTCATAGGACAATCCCTTCATCCCAGGAATTAGTTTGGTGAACCTTTGTTGCACTCCCTCTATGGCAAGAATATCTTCTCTTAGGTAAGGAGATCAGAACTTCACACAATACTCCAGGTGCGACCTCACCAAGGCTCTATATAATTGCAATAAGGCATCTTTATTCCTATACTCAAATCCTCTTGTAATAAAGACCAACATACCATTTGCCTTCTTAATTGCTTGTTGTACCTGCATGTTAGCTTTCAGTGACTCATAGAGTTACTCCCATCAAGCCCATCTATTCTAATCCTATTTTCCAGCACTTGGCACTTCCCAGCCTCTCACCATTTAAGAAATACTCTGTTTTTCCTACCGAAGTGGACAACTTCACATTTCTCCACATTGTATTCCATCTGCCAAATTTTTTTCCTACTTGCCTAGCCTCTCCAAATCCCCTTGAAGCATCTTTGCAACCTCCTCACAACTCACACTTCCGCCTAGTTTTCCATCATCTGCAAGCTTGGAAATATTATATTTAATCCCCACATCCAAATCATTGATATTGGCCAAGCACTGATCCTTGCGGTACCTCACTAGTCACAGTCTGCCAACCTGAAAATGATCCATTTATTCCTACTCTCTCTTTTCTGTCTGTTAACCAGTTCTCAATCCATGCCAGTATATTCCCCCCAATCCCATGTGCTCTAATTTTGTTTACTAACCTCCTGTGTGGGACCTCATCAAAAGCTTTCTGAAAGTCTAAATATGCCACATCCACTCGTTACCCCTTATCTATTCTGCTAGTTACATCCTCAAAAAACTCAAAGAGGTTTGTCAAACATGATTTCCCTTTCATAAATCCACGTTGATTCTGCCCAATCCTACCATTATTTTCTAAGTGTCCTGTTATCACATTGTCTATTCTAGCATTCTTCCTACGACTGATGTTTGACTAACAGGGCTGTAGTTCCCCATTTTCTCTCTCTCTCCTTTCTTAAATAGTGGGGTCACAATTACCACTTTCCAATCTACAGGAACCATTCCAGAGTCTATAGAATTTTAGAAGTTGACCACCTACTATCTCTACAGCCACCTCTTTCAACCCTCTGGGAAGTAGATCATCAGGTCCAGGGGATTTATTTACTTTAAGTCCCATTAATGTCTTTAGCACTTTTTTTTTTACTAATATTAATATCTTGCAGTTCCTCATTTACACTAATCCCTTGATTCTCCGTTGTTTCTAGTTTTTTAGTATTTTCCTCCATGCAGACAGATACGAGGTATTTGTTTAGTTTCTCTGCCATTTCCTTATTCCCCGCTATAAATTCTCCTGACTCTGCTTGTAATGGACCCACATTTGTTTTTTCTAGTCTTTTCCTTTTTACGTACCTATAGAAGCTTTTACAGTCTGTTTTTATGTTTCCCGCTAGTTTACTCTCATTCTAATTTCCCTTTCTTAATCTTTTTCTTGGTCCTCCTTTGCAGAATTCTAAAATGCTCCCACTCCTCAGGCTTAGCATTTTTTTGGAAACTTTATACACCTCTTCATTTGATCTAATACAATCCTTGATTTCTTTCGTTAGCCATGGTTACATAGAAACATAGAAAATAGGAGCAAGAGTAGGTCATTCGGCCTTTTGAGCCTGCTCTGCCATTCATTATGATCTTGGCTGATCATCCAACTCAGTAACCTGTTCCCGCTTTCGCCCCATACCCTTTGATCCCTTTAGACCCAAGAGCTATATCTAACTCCTTTTTGAAAACATACAATGTTTTGGCCTCAACTGCTTTCTGTGGTAGCGAATTCCACAGGCTCACCACTCTCTGGGTGAAGAAATTTCTCCTCATCTCAGTCCTGAAAGGTTTATCCCATATCCTTAGACTATGACCCCTGGTTCTGGACTCCCCCACCATCGGGAACATCCTTCCTGCATCTACCCTGTCAAGTCCTGTTAGAATTTTATAGGTTTCTCTGAGATACCCCCTCACTCTTCTGAGCTCCAGCGAATATAATCCTAACCGACTCAATCTCTCCTCATACGTCAGTCCTGCCATCCCAGGAATCAGTCTGGTAAACCTTTGCTGCACTCCCTCTATAGCAAGAACGTCCTTCCTCAGATAAGGAGACCAAGACTGCACACAATATTCCAGGTGTGGCCTCACCAAGGCCCTGTATAATTGCAGCAAGACATCCCTGCTCCTGTACTCGAATCCTCTCGCTATGAAGGCCAACATACCATTTGCCTTTTTTACCGCCTGTTGCACCTGCATGTTTACCTTCAGCGACTGGTACGAGAACACCCAGGTCTCGCTGCATATTCCCCTCTCTCAGTTTATAGCCGTTCAGATAATAATCTGCCTTCCTGATTTTGCTGCCAAAGTGGATAACCTCACATTTATCCACATTATACTGCATCTGCTATGCATTAGTCCATTCACTCAACTTGTCCAAATCACCCTGAAGCCTCTCTGCATCCTCCTCACAACTCACCCTCCCTCCCAGTTTTGTGTCATCTGCAAATTTGGAGATATTACATTTAGTTCCCTCATCTAAATTGTTAATATATATTGTGAATAGCTGGGGTCCTAGCATCGATCCCTGCGGTACCCCACTAGTCACTGCCTGCCATTCGGAAAAAGACCCATTTATCCCTACCCTTTGTTTCCTGTCCGCCAACCAATTTTCTATCCATCACAATACACTATCCCCAATGCCATGCGCTTTAATTTTACATGCTAATCTCTTATGTGGGACTTTGTCGAAAGCCTTCTGGAAGTCCAAATAAAGCACAGACACTGGCTGTCCCTGATCAACTCTACTAGTTACATCCTCAAAGAATTCTAGTAGATTTGTCAAGCATGATTTCCCTTTCGTAAATCCATGCTGACTCTGTCCGATTCTACCACTGTTCTCTAAGTGCTCTGCTATAAAATGGACTCTAGAATTTTCCCCACTACCGATGTCAGGCTGACTGGTCTATAATTCCCTGCTTTCTCTCTACCTCCCTTTTTAAATAGTGGGGTTACATTAGCTACCCTCCAATCTGTAGGAACTGTTCCAGAGTCTATAGAATCTTGGAAGATGACCACCAATGCATCCACTATTTCTAGGGCCACTTCCTTAAGTACTCTGGGATGCATACCATCAGGCCCTGGGGATTTATCGGCCTTTAATCCCATCAATTTCCCCAACACCATTTCTCTACTAATACTGATTTCTTTCAGTTCTTCTCTCTCACTAAGCCCTGTGTTCCCCATCATTTCTGGTATGTTATTTGTGTCCTCCTTCGTGAAGACAGAACCAAAGTATGCATTTAGTTGGTCAGCCATTTCTTTGTTCCCCATAATAAATTGACTGCGTTTGCTGACAACACTACCACTAGGTGGCGCTGCAGTGGCACGTGCAGATGCAGCCTGTGCCACTAAAACGTCACAGTCTGCGACTTCAGGCAGCTGCCAGGACTAAAGATGGCGCTGCTCAAATAATCACACTAAGGCAACCTGACCCAAACACATGGCAACACACAATGGTGGGGGGGAGAATGCGAGTGAGCGGAGCGGGCTGGGGAGGGGGCGAGTGAGCGTGCCGGGGACGGGGGGGGGAGCGGGCCAGGAACGGGGGGGGGGGGGAGAGCGGAACGGGCCGGGGTGGGGGGAGCAGAGCGGCCAAAAGAGCGGAGCAGCGAGGTGGGGGTGGAGCGGAGTCTGATCAGGCGCGTTGCCCAACGATACACACGTCACGCGATGAAGTCATCGGCGCATGCGCTAACCTGTCCTGGCAAGTCAACGCAGTGCATGTGCAGAGAGCAGGAGCGCGTCTGCGCATGTGCACACCTTGGCGCAGCCTGATGACGTCAGCGGCCGGCTGCGTTGTCAGGAATCACTTTGTAATAAATTCCCCTGTTTTTGACTGTAAGGGACCTACATTTGTCTTCACCAATCTTTTTCTCTTCACATACCTATAAAAACGTTTACAGTCAGTTTTTATGTTCCCCACAAGCTTGTTCTCGTACTCTATTTTCCCCTTCTTAATCAATCCCTTGGTCCTCCTTTGCTGAATTCTAAACTGCTCCCAATCCTTAGGTCTGTTTTTTATCCTGGTAAATTTATATGCCTCTTCCTTGGATCTAATGCTATCTCTAATTTCCCTTGTAAGCCATGGTTTGGCTACCTTTCCCATTTTACTTTTGCGCCAGACAGGGATAAACAATTGTTGCAGTTCATCCATGCGCTCTTTAAATGTTTGCCATTGCCTATCCACCGTCATCCCTTTAAGTAGCGTTTCCCAAACCGTCATGGCCAACTCGTGCCTCATACCATCGTGATTCCTTTACTAAGATTCGGGTCCCTTGTCTCAGAATCAACTATGTCACTCTCCATCTTGATGAAGAATTCTGTCATATTATGGTCGCTGATCCCCAAGGGGTCTCGCACCACTAGATTGTCAATTATTCCTCTCTCATTACACAATACCCAGTCTAGGATGGCCTGTTGTCTCGTTGGTTCCTTAATGTATTGGTCCAGAAAACCATCCCATATACACTCCAAGAATTCCTCCTCTACGGTATTGTGACTAATTTGATTTGCCCAATCTATATGCAGATTAAAATCACCCATAATTACAGATGTTTCTTTATCACAT
This sequence comes from Heterodontus francisci, assembly GCF_036365525.1. NCBI lineage: Eukaryota > Metazoa > Chordata > Chondrichthyes > Heterodontiformes > Heterodontidae > Heterodontus > Heterodontus francisci. The sequence goes on from NC_090396.1 coordinate 15,530,544, forward strand.
GCATCTCTAATTTCCTGTTTCATGCCATTCCCAACATCACCAATATAGTTTGGGGGTCTATATACAACCCCACTAACGTTTTTTGCCCCTTAGTGTTTCTAAGCTCTACCCATACAGATTCCACATCATCAGAGCTAATATCTTTCCTCACTATTGCGTTAATTTCCTCTTTAACCAGCAATGCAACTCCACCGCCTTTTGCTTTTTGTCTGTCCTTCCTAAATACTGAATATCCCTGGATGTTCATTTCCCATCCCTGGTCACCTTGCAGACATGTCTCCGTAATCCTGACTATATCATACCCGTTTACATCTATTTGCGCGATTAATTCATCCACTTTATTGCGAATGCTCCACGCGTTAAGGCACAAAGCCTTAAGACTTGTCTTTTTAACATTACTTGTCCTCTTCCCACTATTTTTCACTGTGGCCCTGTTTGATTCTGGCCCTTGATTTCTCTGCCTATCACTTTTCTTATTCCCCTTACTGTCTTTTGTTCTTGTCTTTGATCCCCCCTCCTCTGACTCCTTGCAAAGATTCCCATCTCCCTGCCATTTTAGTTTAAACCCTCCCCAACCACTCAAGCAAATACTCCCCCCAGGACATCAGTTGGAACACTTTCCTTGCTGGTTTTTTGTGCATTAAAGGAATTTTTTTTGTTGTAAACTATATATTAGTTCTTTAAATGTTAGCCATTACCTGTCTACTGTCATACCTTCTAACGTAGTTTCCCAATCCACGGTAGCCAATTTGCCCATCATACCTTCATAGTTTCCTTTGCTTAGATTTAAGACCCTTGTTTCTCATTGAACTACATCACTTTCAAACTTAATGTAAAATTCTATCATATTATGGTCACTCTTTCCTAAAGACTCCTTTACAATAAGATTATTAGTTAGCTTTTTTTCATTGCACAATACTGGATCTAAAATAGTCCATTCCCTAGTTGGTTCCTCAACGTACTGCTCTAGAAAACTAAATCACGTACATTCCAAGAATTTTTCTTCCACAACATTAGTAGTAATTAGGTTTACCCAGTCTATATGTAGATTGAAATCCCCCATGATTACTGTGTTACCCTTGTTGCACGCACCTTTAATTTCCTGATTTATATTGTGATTTACATTACCACTGCTGTTTGGTGGCCTATGAACAACTCCCACCAATGTATTCTGCCCCTTGCTGTTTCTTAGTTCCACACAAACTGATTCTACATCTTGATCTTTAGGACTAAGGTCATCTCTCACTACAGTACTAATGCCCCCTTTAATTAGCAGAGCTACCCACTGCCTTTTCCCTGCTTCATGTCCTTCCTGAATGTCACGTACCCTTGGATATTCGGGTCCCCAGTTCTGGTTTCCTTGTAGCCACGTCTCTGTAATGGTTATCAGATCATATATATGAATTTCTATTTGAGCTGACAATTCATCTGTTTTATTGCAAATGCTGCGGGTGTTCAGATACGGAGCCTTTAATTCCATTTTTTTAAACTGCTTTTGTAAACTCTGGCTCTATCTGCTGGCACACTCTTAAGTTTGCAATCACTGTCCCTTCCTGCCATTATCATTACCTTTATTGCTGCCTGGATCTATTGCCTTATCATTTCCCATTAATTTATTCAGTCTTCCCAAATTTTATCCCTTCCCCCCCTTTATTTAGTCTAAAGCCCTCTTTACTTCCCTGGTTATACAACTCGCTGGAACACTGGTCCCAGCACGGTTCAGGTGAAGTCCGTCCCAATGGTACAGCCTCAACTTTCCTCAGTACTGGTGCCAGTGCCCAATGAGCCAGAACCTACTTCTCCCACACCTGTCTTTTAGCCATGCATTCATCTCTCTAATCTTATTTACCCTATGCCAATTTGCACATGGCTCAAGTAATAATCCAGAGATTATAACCTTTGAGATTCTGCTTTTTAATTTAATGCCTAACTCCTCGTACTCCCTATGCAGAACCTCTTTCCTTGTCCTGCCTATGTCATTTGTACCTACATGGACCACGACAGCTGGATCGTCCCCCTCCTCTCTAGTCCTGAGCAGAAGTCCCAAACCCTGGCAACACAGCCTTCTGGATTCTCACTCTCAGCTGCAGAGAACAGTGTCTATTCCCCGACTATATTATCCCCTACTACCACTACATTCCTTTTAACCTCCCTTCCCCAACTTGAATGGCTTCCTGTATCATGGTGCCATGGTCAGTCTGCTCATCCACACTACAGCCCATACAAGCTGCTAGAACCTAAAACCTGTTGTTCAATTGCAAGGGCTGAGGCTCCTCCACTCCCACCTTCTCAGTCTGATGAAGGGTCACTGACCTGAAACATTAACTCTGCTTCTCTCTCCAAAGATGCTGCCAGACCTGCTGAGTATTTCCAGCACTTTTTGTTTTTATTTCAGATTTCCAGCATCTGCAGTATTTTGCTTTTATTCTTGATCCCCTTACCTGCCTAACTCGCAGTCACACCCTCCTGTCCCTGACCACTGACCAAATCAGACAACCCTATCCTAAGGGGTGTGACTGCCTTCTGGAACAAAGTGTCCAGGTAACTTTCCCTCTCCCGGATGCATCACAATGTCTGCAGCTCGGCCTTCAGCTCATTAACTCTGTGCCGAAGCTCCTCAAGCCACCGACACTTACTACAGATGTGGTTGCTGTGGATTACAGTGGCAGCTCGTACATGCTGCAGCTGTGACACATCACCTGTCCTGCCATTTTTATTGTGTTAATTAAGATTATTTTTCTTAATTCAGCCAGCCAGTTCTGTATTTATACTCTCTGAAAACGACGATGAATTAGTTGTGTTAGAGCTCAGAAACCAATTTAAGCTGGCTGCCTAATTAACTAGCTACAGCTGTTCTCAGAGAGCTTGTATATCCCTGTTTAAGACTGGAAGAAACATCACTTGCCTCTTAACTTAAACAGTACTTTTTACTTACTTGCTAAATGCTAACAAAAACTAGACTTTAGAAAGAGATAACCCTTAAGATCCGCTCACTCACCAAACTCCCAAATGGGGTATTGGACTGTGCTGTGAATGTGAGATTGGATTTTGTAATGAATTGGTGATTGGATAGTTTAATGAATGAGGGCTTGTATTGTGTAGTGAGTGGAGGAATGGACTGTGTAGTGAGTGGGGGAAATGGACTGTGTAGTGAGTGGGGGAAATGGACTGTGTAGTGAGTGGGGGAAATGGACTGTGTAGTGAGTGGGGGAAATGGACTGTGTAGTGAGTGGGGGAAATGGACTGTGTAGTGAGTGGGGGAAATGGACTGTGTAGTGAGTGGGGGAAATGGGCTGTGTCGTGAGTGGGGGAAATGGGCTGTGTCGTGAGTGGGGGAATGGGCTGTGTAGTGAGTGGGGGAATGGACTGTGTAGTGAGTGGGGGAATGGACTGTGTAGTGAGTGGGGGAATGGGCTGTGTCGTGAGTGGGGGAATGGGCTGTGTAGTGAGTGGGGGAATGGACTGTGTAGTGAGTGGGGGGAATGGACTGTGTAGTGAGTGGGGGGAATGGACTGTGTAGTGAGTGGGGGAAATGGACTGTGTAGTGAGTGGGGGAAATGGACTGTGTAGTGAGTGGGGGAAATGGACTGTGTAGTGAGTGGGGGAAATGGACTGTGTAGTGAGTGGGGGAATGGACTGTGTAGTGAGTGGGGGAATGGACTGTGTAGTGAGTGGGGGAAATGGACTGTGTAGTGAGTGGGGGAAATGGGCTGTGTCGTGAGTGGGGGAATGGGCTGTGTCGTGAGTGGGGGAATGGGCTGTGTCGTGAGTGGGGGAATGGGCTGTGTAGTGAGTGGGGGAATGGGCTGTGTCGTGAGTGGGGGAATGGGCTGTGTCGTGAGTGGGGGAATGGGCTGTGTAGTGAGTGGGGGAATGGGCTGTGTAGTGAGTGGGGGAATGGGCTGTGTAGTGAGTGGGGGAATGGGCTGTGTAGTGAGTGGGGGAATGGATTGTGAATATTCTTCTTTCTCCTCTACAGACTGGCACCACTGACTGGTTTCAAGGCCAGAAACAGCTATTGGAGCCCATGATAAAGGTACAGTAATTCCTGTACATCTTATGCTCAGCTTGAAGGTTTTAGTACTGCGTATACTTTGCACACTCACTATCAGTATGAAGCAGAGGTGTGACGGAAAATATAGCTCCTTCTATACTGTCCAATCCAGCTCCCAGGGCAGGTACAGCACGGACTAGACACAGAGTAAAGCTCCGTCTACAATGTCCCATCAAACACTCCCAGGGCAGGTACAGCACGGGTTAGATAGAGAGTACAGCTCCCTCAATACTGTCCCATCAAAATCTCTGAGGGCAGGTACAGCATAGGTTAGATACAGAGTAAAGCTCCCTCTATACTGTCCCCATCAAACACTCCCAGGGCAGGTGCAGCACGGGTTAGATAAAGAGTACAACTCCCTCAATACTGTCCCATCAAAATCTCCGAGGGCAGATATAGCACGGGCTAGATACAGAGTAAAGCTCCGTCTACAATGTCCCATCAAACATTCCCAGGGCAAGTACAGCACGGGGTTAGAAAAAAAAAACAGGTTACATACAAAGTAAAGCTCCCTCTACACTCTCCCATCAAAATATCCGAGGGCAGGTACAGCAAGGGTTAGATAGAGAGTAAAGCTGACTCCACAGTATACTGACACCTTCTGAAGATCCCCACACACTGTCACATTCCTTTCAACCTAGGGTCACTGATTGTTAACAAGTCCAAAACTGAATGGAAAATGGCCAGTTTTCAAATAAGCTGTGCTACAGATGAAATGGGCAGCATGAAATGTGTCAGATCGCACCTGGACCAGTGTGAAACCTTACAGATCCCTGATAGAGCCACTCTTTTCCTGATGGAGTTGAACTTTCATTATGGATCTTTGACTGCCAATTACTGTTTGGCACCTCAAATAACATTCATTTTGCGTGAGGCTAAATAATATCAGCAGGATATTCAGTTGTACAGGACACCTCACACACACATTTCCCAGCAGCGAGTACTGACTGATTTTTCTTTGGTAACCCCCAGGACTGATATCAATGTTGTATGTGTACCATCATCCCAGTTGTTTACAGCTGACTCATCACAAACGTGACCTGTAGCTCTGTAGCCCAGTCACATTCCATCTTTATCAGTATGTCATTAATCATGTACACCTCATATCCTTCATTTGGACCTAAGATTAGTTCTATCCAAGTGTGGCAAGAATGATCATTTCCTGTATATTGCATTCAAAATTTGAACTTAATTATTTTCCCTCTTCACAGAATGAGGAAGAAATTGTGAAATCCCTGGTGATATTCATAGAGCAACTGAACATTAACCTGTTGAACGACCGGAAAAAGCGGATGAAGGTTTTCACAGGGTAGGGCTCTGTGCACTCTGCCACTCACAATCACACAGGGTGAATCATCAAGTTTGCTTGGAAGTTTGCTGGCAGTGGGTGCTGATTACAGAATAGGAGCAAGAGTGTTACAGCTGTATCTGATGTAATTAACCCATTAGTGCTCTGTGTCCTGTGTAATTAACCCATTAGTGCTCTGTGTCCTGTGTAATTAACCTGTTAGCGCTCTCAGTGCCCTGTGTAATTAACCCGTTAGTGCTCTGTGTCCTGTGTAATTAACCCGTTAGTGCTCTGTGTCCTGTGTAATTAACCCATTAGTGCTCTGTGTCCTGTGTAATTAACCCGTTAGCTCTCTCAGTGCCCTGTGTAATTAACCCATTAGCTCTCTCAGTGCCCTGTGTAATTAACCCGTTAGTGCTCTGTGTCCTGTGAATTAACCCATTAGCTCTCTCAGTGCCCTGTGTAATTAACCCGTTAGTGCTCTGTGTCCTGTGTAATTAACCCATTAGCTCTCTCAGTGCCCTGTGTAATTAACCCGTTAGTGCTCTGTGTCCTGTGTAATTAACCCATTAGCTCTCTCAGTGCCCTGTGTAATTAACCCGTTAGTGCTCTGTGTCCTGTGTAATTAACCCATTAGCTCTCTCAGTGCCCTGTGTAATTAACCCGTTAGTGCTCTGTGTCATTAACCCATTAGCTCTCTCAGTGCCCTGTGTAATTAACCCATTAGCTATCTCAGTGCTCTATGTAATTAACCCATTAGCTCTGTGCCCTGTGTAATTAACCCATTAGCTCTCAGTGCCCTGTGTAATTAACCCGTTAGCCCTCTGTGTCCTAAATAATTAACCCATTAGCGCCCTCGGTGCTCTGTGCAATTAACTCATTAGCCTTCAGTGCTCTGTGTAATTAACCCATTAGCCCGCTCAGTGCTCTGTGTAATTAACCCGTTAGTATTCTCAGTACCCTGTGTCATTAACCCATTAGCGCTCTCAGTGCCCTGTGTAATTAAGCCGTTAGCGCTCTCAGTGCTCTGTGTAATTAACCCGTTAGCGCTCTCAGTGCTCTGTGTAATTAACCCGTTAGCCCTCTCAGTGCTCTGTGTAATTAACCCGTTAGCCCGCTCAGTGCTCTGTGTAATTAACCCGTTAGCCCGCTCAGTGCTCTGTGTAATTAACCCGTTAGCCCGCTCAGTGCTCTGTGTAATTAACCCGTTAGCCCGCTCAGTGCTCTGTGTAATTAACCCGTTAGCCCGCTCAGTGCTCTGTGTAATTAACCCGTTGGTATTCTCAGTGCATTGTGTCATTAACCCATTAGTGCTCTCAATGCTCTGTGTAATTTTTAAAAATTCATTCATGGGGATGTGGGCGTCGCTGGCTAGGCCAGCATTTGTTGCAAATCCCTAATTGCCCTTGAGAAGGTGGTGGTGAGCTGCCTACTTGAACCGCTGCACCCACAGTGCTGTTAGGAAGGGAGTTCCTGGATTGTGACCCAGCAACAGTGAAGGAATGGCAATATAGTTTCAAGTCAGGACGGTGTGTGACTTGGAGGAGAACTTGCACGTGGTAGTGTTCCCATGCATTTGCTGTCCTTGTCTTTCTAGTTGGTAGAGGTCCGGGGTTTGGAAGGTGCTGTCTAAGGAGCCTTGGTGCGTTGCTGCCGTGCATCTTGTAGATGGTACACACTGCTGCCACTGTGCGTCGGTGGTGGAGCGAGTGAATGTTTGTGGATGGGGTGCCAATCAAGTAGGCGGCTTTGTCCTGGATGGTGTCGAGCTTCTTGAGTGTTGATGGAGCTGCACCCATCCAGGCAAGTGGAGTGTATTCCATCACACTCCTGACTTGTGCCTTGTAGATGGTGGACAGGCTTTGGGGAGTCAGGAGGTGAGTTACTCGCCGCAGGATTCCTAGCCTCTGACCTGCTCTTGTAGCCACGGTATTTATATGGCTACACCAGGTCAGTTTCTGGTCAATGGTAGCCCCTAGGATGTTGATAGTGGGGGATTCAGCGATGGTAATGCCATTGAATGTCAAGGGGAGATGGTTCGATTCTCTCTTGTTGGAGATGGTCAGTGTCCTGTGTAATTAACCTGTAGGTCCTCAGTGCCGTCTCATGTAATTAACCCATTAGCCCTCTCAGTGTTCTTGTGAGATTAACCTGATCTTGCTCTCGGTACTGTCTTGTGTACTTAACCTGTTAGCGCTCTCAGTGCTGTCTCATAATTAACCTGTTTGTGCTCTTGTGTAATTAACCCATTAGCACTCTTAGTGTTTTTGTGTAATTAACCCATTAGTGCTCTCTATGAAACCTAAGAAATCCAAGGCTGAGAAAGTTAGAATTCTGAATAGAAATTTACTGGATTTTTCTTGTGACTACATTCTGACCCGCAGTTTTGTTAGAATTCTACTGACTGCTCGTTCTGTCTTTTCATAGCACTGTCAAAGTGAATCTGTTCAACATCACCTATCTACAGTTCCAGAAATTGGTAAGTATAAATTCAGTCACACCAATACCTGCCCACCCATCCCAGGTTTCAAATAAGGCTGTGAGCATCATGATCATAGTCTTTTTCAGGGGCCGTGAGTGAAAGTAGGAACACTGGGATCTGCACCCTGACAGGAATATTTATTACCGGCACCAGATGAACCCTTGATCCCTCACATTACTCCGCTTTAAGGAATGTTTTGGGAATACTGCCCAACCTTTGTGTGGGAATGAATGGTGCCTGAATTTGGTTAGGTGAACATTCTTACATCAACCAGTTACAATTCAATTGTACTTTACAGTAATAATCGCCCATTAAAACCTACACAAGCCACTGACTGAATGAATTAACCCTTTCTTGCCAAATCATCATGGACTAACAGTTGCGATTAGCAGCATTTGAACTTAAAGGATGATAATGTAAATGGCTTAGTAGAAAGTGTTAAAAGATTAACAAAGGTTGCAAAGGCATTGTGGTTATGTCATGGTAATAATCAGCATTAATGGACTTTCTGATTATAAATTTGACAATTAAGATTATTGCCTGAAATTGATTTAAATTGGTGAGATTAATTTTAGGATTGGACTTCTTGGCTAGTTGACAGATCAACGGAATAAGATGTTCAGTGTCCTAATATTCATTATAAACCCACCAACTCCCACAGCTATCTCTAATACACTTCCTCGCACCCTGCTTCCTGTAAGGACTCCATTCCATTCTCCCAGTTTCTCCGTCTCCAACACATCTGTTCTGATGATGCAACCTTCCACAACCTTCTAATATGTCTTCCATTTTCCTCAACTGAGGATTCCCCCCCACTGTGGTTGACAGGGCCCTCAACCGTGTCTGGCCCATTTCCCGCACTGCTGCTCTCACCCCTTCCCCTCCATCCCAGAACCACAACAGGGTTACCTTTGTCCTCACTTTCCACCCCATCAGCCTACACATCCAAAGGATCATCCTCCGCCATTTCCACTACCTCCAGCATGATGCCACCAAATATATCTTCCCTTCCCTGTCAGCATTCCGAAGGGATCGTTCCCTCCATAACACCCTGGACCACTCCTCCATCACCCCCAACACCTCGTCCTCTTTCCACGGCACCTTCCCATGCAATCACAGGAGATGTAATATCTGCCCTTTTACCTCCTCTCTCCTCACCATCCAAGGCACCAAACACTTCTTCCAGGTGAAGCAGCGATTTACTTGTACTTTCTTCAATTTAGTATACTGTACTCGCTGCTCACAATGTGGTCTCCTCGACAATGGGGAGACCAAACGCAGATTGGGTGACCGCTTTGCGGAACACCTCCATTCAGTCCACAAAACATGACCCTGAGCTTCCTGTCTCTTGCCATTTCAACACACCACCCTGCTGTCATGCCCACATATCTGTCCTGGGATTGCTGCAGTGTTCCAGTGAACATCAACGCAAGCTCGAGGAACAGCATCTCATTTTCCGATTAGGCACTCTATAGCCTTCCAGACTCAACATTGAGTTCAATAATTTCAGAGCGTGACTGGCCTTTTTAAAAATTATATTTTATTTTATTACTTTTTAACCATGTGCCTGCCTTTAACTTGGTTTTTCATGTTTGTGCTTTTGGACAGAGCTGTTTATTATTCTGTCAGTAACACTCTCTCTGGACTGTTACGACCGAGGCGAGAGGAGTACATTGTTTTTCTAGTTCCATTTTTCCACAGGTCACAGCATATATTAAATTTTTTTCCCAGTTACCGATACGGTCAACCATAGACTCTATTTTTATCCCAGAATAAAATACACCAACCAGGTTTCTTTCATAAACAACAAAATTATCAATTTATTATAAAACAAGTCTTAACCAGTAACAATGCAAGCATTAACACACAGATTGAAATATAAAAGTACCCTTTTTACCTTGGCCCCTCATTCACACACACACGCACATAAACCAGTTAACAAATAAAAGAGATTTACTCTTTAGAGCTCTATTACAAAAAAAGAGAAAAAGAATACTTTGGCCAAATACTTGCTAATTGTTGTAGAAAAAAGAGATGTGAAAAGATGTCAGATGTCCTTTGTTTTGGTTTGGCTTCCCAAATACATGTAGACAGCTGTCACTGGGATTTTCCTAGAACAGTTCTTGTTAGGCGACATTGAAGATCAGTTTGGGCAGGCTTTCCAGGAACAATGCAGCAACAGTTTCAGTCTGTTTCTTACACTTGCTTCTCAAAGAGATGGAAAACTGGCAGGCTTTTCAAAGAACTGGAATAAGCTGAGGAGGGGTTTGCACCATTGGCAAATTTTCTCCAGCTGTCTTTTTTAACACTGTCCATATCACTAATTCACTGTCCAAAGCAAAACCAAAAACAATATCTCAAGAGTCAAGCCTCCTGACCCCTATAAATTTTGACCTGTCACTTCTTTGTAAACCTCTTTTCCCAAGTCAAAAAACTGCTGCCGGGTAATTATCTGAAGACCCTTCCAGTATGGGCTTGTTTTTAGCACTCCTTGATTCTTCCAGTAACTGTTGTTTACAAGCTCAGTCCAAAAGACCTTCTAATGACCTCTTTTTTAAAAAAAAAACACACTAAGTTCCAGCATCTATGGAACCTTATTCAGTTTTAAAACACAAATCCTCATAATTTAACATAAAAAAGGAAGCACTCGTAACAGGACTAATGCTTTATCTTTCACCACACCATTAGCACTCCCTTTGCCCCATGACATCTTTGTCATTTATCTCTCCAGCCCTCTGTCCTATCACACACCTTCCCTTTTGTTCTCTTTCCCTCCACCCCCGCTTCACTTGCTTAAAATTTATTACATTTCTAACCGTTGTCAGTTCTGATGAAAGGTCACAGACCTGAAACGTTAACTCTGCTCCTCTCTCTCCACAGATGCTGCCAGACCTGCTCAGTATTTCCAGCACTTTCTCTTTTTCAGGTTTCTAGTATCTGCGGTATTTTGCTTTCAATTTACTATATGAATACAATTTCTTTCTTTCAGAGAATTAAATCTACGAAGGCTTAGAAGTACAGAGAGAGACAAAAACTGTTGAAACCACAGACTGAGAGATTTGCTTTTTAGATAGATTTTTGGGACTCAATTTTCATCCCGAAGAGGGTGTGCTGGCAATTTCTTGCTACCAGCCAGTGTGCCAGTCTGCTGGCAGGTTCCTGCCTCTGGCCTTTTTTCAGGGAGGTGGCTTCTCTGGGATGATGGCTATCTGCCTGTCAGCAGCGGGCAGCCAATTAAAGTGCCAACTGAGAGCAGAATTCACTTGGCATTTGGATTTTCCAGATCCTAGATGGGTGCCCATAGATTGAATTGTGATGGCCTCCTGGTGGCAGCCTGGAGGGGGAGGGGTGGTGGGAGGGGGGGGGCTGTGGTGGTGCCAGAGGTGCATCCTGCAAAGCAGCCCAGCATAGATCCAGTTGGCTGCAGACACAGTAAATCCCGTGGAAGAGGCACCACCCTCCTCAATGATAGGCTGGCAGCTGTGGCCACAGTATATTTTGTCCCATCTGTGATGGAAGCGCCCTCATGGTTGCTCACCTAGAGCAGCAGTGCCAACCTCTCCTGGTGGGGCTGTGGGCCACCCAGACCCTTGGGTGCTCCCATTGGCCTGGCTTCGCTCCAATTTCACCAACATTGGAGGTGCCCGCCGCCACATGGAGACACCACTAGGTGAGATCTAGCAGGCTTGAGGGTTGCTGCTCTCTGGGGGAAATCCATGGCCCATGGAGGGCCCCCCCAGCAGCGATAGCCATCCCCATGGCAATCACCCCCACCCACACTATACACCCCTCAACAGGGACTGCCTGACTGGCTCCGGCGACCCTGACCCCAGTTACCTGCATTCTGGGGTGTCCTCCATCTTCACACTGCAGGGCCTGTTGCAGTACCGGCAGTGGCCACTGCTCCCAGTGGTGCAACTGATACTGCTGAGCTGCCAATCCTCCGATTGGCCAGCAGTTCTGGAGGCAGGAGCTTGTCCCTTAATGGGACGTGTCTCCGATGGCGGGCAGATAATTGGCTTCCCACCATGGAATTCCACCAAGGATCATGGTCCATGGATTTGCAATGCACCATAATCCTTGAGCTAAAAGGGTTAAATTATGAAGACCTGCTGCATAGACTAGGTTTGTACTCCCTTGACTGTAGAAGATTAAGTGGTGATCTAATAAAGGTGTTTGAAGGTGTTGATAAGGTAGATAGAGAGAAACTATATCCTGTGATGGGGAGTCCAGAACAAGGGGGCATAATAAAATTAGAGCTCGACCATTCAGGGGTGATGTTAGGCACCACTTCTTCACACAAAGGGTAGTGGAAATCTGGAACTCTCTCCCCCAAAAAGCTGTTATAGAGTCAGTCAGAGAGTTAAACAACACAGAAACAGGCCCTTCGGCCCATGTGTCTGTGCCAACCATCAAGCACCCAACTATTCTAATCCTATTTTCCAGCACTTGGCCTGTAACCTTGTATGCCATGGCATTTCAAGTCCTCATCTAAATACTTCTTAAATGTCGTGAGGGTTCCTGCTCTACCACCTCTTCAAGCAGTGCGTTCCAGATTCCAACCACCCTCTGGGTGAAAACATTTTTCCTCAAATCCCCTCTAAACCACCTGCCCCTTACCTTAAATCTATGCCCCATGGTTATTGACCCCTCCGTTAAGGGAAAAAGTTTCTTCCTATCTAACCTATCTCAATGCTCCTCATAATTTTGTATACCTCAATCATGTCCCCTTCTCTGCTCTAAGGAAAACAACAATAGCCTTTTCAGTCTCCAGCCCAGGAAACATCCTGGTGAATCTCCTCTGCACCCTCTCCAGTGCAATCATATCCTTCCTATAGTGTGGTGCCCAGAACTGTACACAGTACTCCAGCTGTGGCCTAACTAGCATTTTATACAGCTCCAACAAAACCTCCCTGCTCTTATATTCTATGCCTCAGCTAATAAAGGCAAGTATCCCAAATGCCTTCCTAACCACCTTATCTACCTGTGCTGCTGCCTTCAGTGATCTATGGACAAGTACACGAAGGTCCCTCTGACCCTCTGTACTTCCTAGGGTCCTACCATCCATTGTATATTCCCTTACCTTGTTAGTCCTTCCAAAATGCATCACCTTACACTTCTCAGGATTAAATTCCATTTGCCACTGCTCTGCCCATCTTATCAGCCCATCTATATCATCCGGTAATCTAAGGCTTTCCTCCTCACTATTTACAACACCACCAATTTTCATGTCATCTGCGAACTTACTTATCATACCTCCTATAGTCACATCTAAATTGTTAATGTACACTACAAACAGCAAAGGTCCCAGCACCGATCCCTGCGGTACACCACTGGTCACAGGCTTCCACTCGCAAAAACAACCCTCGACCATCACCTCTGTCTCCTGCCACTAAGCCAATTTTGGATCCACTTTGTCAAATTGCCCTGGATCCCATGGGTTCTTACCTTCTTAATCAACCTCCCATGCGGAACCTTATCAAAAGCCTTGCTGAAGTCCATGTAGACAATATCAACTGCTTTACCCTTATCTACACATTTAGTCACCTCCTCGAAAAATTCAATCAAGTTAGTTAGACACGATCTCCCCCTAACAAAGCCATGCTGACTATCCCTGATTAATCCCTGCCTCTCCAAGTGGAGATTAATCCTGTTCCTCAGAATTTTTCCAATATTTTCCCAACCACTGATGTTAGACTCACTGGCCTGTAATTACCTGATTTATCCCTGCTACCCTTCTTGAATAATGGCACCACATTCACTGTCCTCCGGTCCTCTGGTACCTCTCCTGTGGCCAGAGAGGATTTGAAAATTTGTATCAGAGCCCCTGCTATCTCCTCCCTTGCCTCACATAACAGCCTGGGATACATCTCATCTGGGCCTGGGGATTTATCCACTTTTAAGCCCATTAAAACTGCTAATACCTCCTCCCTTTCAATGCTAATATGTTCAAGTATATCACAATCCCCCTCCCTGATCTCTACACCTACATCGTCCTTCTACATAGTGAACACAGATGAAAAGTAATCATTTAAAACCTCACCTATGTCCTCCAGCTCCACACACACATTGCCCCTTTGGTCCCTAATGGGCCCGGCCCCACTCTTTCCCTGGTTATCCTCTTGCCCTTAACATACTTATAAAACACCTTAGGATTTTCCTTTATCTTGCCCGCCAATGTTTTTTCATGCCCCCGCTTCGCTCTCCTAATTACTTTTTTTAGTACCCCCCCCCCTACACTTTCTATATTCTTCTAATGCCTCCGCTGTTTTCAGAACTCCGAATCTGCCATAAGCATCCTTTTTTTTTCCTGATCCAATCCTCTATATCCCTTGACATCCAGGGTTCCCTGGACTTGTTGGTCCTACCCTTCACCTTAACTGGTACATGTTGGCACTGAACCCTCACTATTTCCTCTTTGAATGACTCCCATTGGTCTGATGTAGACGTTCCTACAAGTAGCAGCTGCCAGTCCACTTTGGCCAGATCCTATTTTATCATATTGAAATCGGCCTTCCCCCAAATCAGTACCTTTATTTCCAGTCCATCTTTGTCCTTTTCCATAACTACCTTAAATCTTAGAGTTATGGTCACTATCCCCAAAATGCTCCCCCACTGACACTTCTACCACTTTTCCAGCTTCATTCCCTAGGATTAGGTCCAGTACCGCCCCTTCTCTTGTAGGACTTTCTACATACTGGCTCAAAAAGTTCTCCTGTATGCATTTTAAGAATTCCGCCCCCTTTAAGCCTTTCACACTAAGACTATCCCAGTTGATATTGAGGAAGGTGAAATCCCCTACTATTGTTACCCTATTATTTTTACACCTCTCTGAGATTTGCCTACATATCTGCTCCTCTGTCTGTCCCTGACTGTTTGGAGGCCTGTAGTATACTCCCAGCCAAGTGATTGCCCCCTTTTTGTTTTTAAGTTCTACCCATATGGCCTCATTTGAAGAACCTTCTAAGATATCATCCCTCCTTACTGCAATAATTGACTCCTTGATCAACAGTGCAATTCCACCTCCTCTTTTATCTCCTCCCCTGTCATGCCTGAAGATTCTATACCCTGGAATATTGAGCTGCCAGTCCTGCCCCTCCTTCAACCATGTCTCTGTGATAGCAACAATATCATAATCCCATGTGCTAATCAATGCCCTCAGTTCATCTGCCTTACTAGTAAGACTCCTTGCATTAAAATAGATGCAATCCAGCCTTGCATTTTTCACTTGTGCCTTAACAGGTCTATGTTTGCTCTGCCTTCCAGTCTGACTCAGTTTCTCTTCTATATTTGACTGAGCATCACCCCCTAGTGCACTTCCACTCTGTATCCCTGCCAAATTAGTTTAAACACCCCCCCCCACCCCCCCCCCCCCCAAAAGCACTAGCAAACCTCCCAGCCAGGATGTTAGTCCCATTCTGGTTCAGGTGCAACCCGTCCAACTTGTACAGGTCCCACCTTTGCCAGAAACAGACCCAGTGATCCAGGAAACTAAAGCCCTCCCTCCTGCACCGTCTCTTCAGCCATACATTCATCTGCTCTATCCTCCTATTCCTATACTCACTAGCACGTGGCACCGGAAGTAATCCAGAGATTACAACTTTTGAGGTCCTACTTTTTAATCTGCTACCTAACTCCCAAAATTCTTGTTTTAGGACCTCATCCCTCTTTTTACCTATGTCGTTGGTACCAATGTGTACCACGACCTCTGACTGTTCACCCTCCCCCTTCAGAATGTCCTGCAGCTGCTCTGTGAAATCGTTGACCCTAGCAACAGGGAGGCAACATACCATCCTCGAGTCACATTTGCGGCCACAGAAACGCCTATCTGTACTCCTTACGATAGAATCCCCTATCACTGTAGCTCTTCCACTCCTTTTCCTCCCCTGCTGTGCAGCAGAGCCATCCGTGGTGCCACGAACTTGGCTGTTGCTGCTTTCCCCTGGGAGGCCATCCTCACCCAACAGTATCCCAAGCAGTATATTTGTTTCAGAGGGGGATGACCATAGGGGACTCCTGTTGAAGCGGAGTGTCAGTTGAAAATTTTAAAACTGATAGCTTTTTGTTAGGTAAGAATGTTGAAGGTTACAGGACAAAGGCAGATGAATAGGGTTGAGATTTTGATCAGTCATGATCTAATTGAATGATGCAATGAGGGGCTGAATGGCCTTCTCATGTTCCTCGGACAAAAACCACTGCTTGGTGTTGCACTAAACCATACAGACCAAAGGATTCATGTTTTAGTTCAGGTCTATCCTTAGTTGACTGGTCTCAAATGAAACAACAGTGAAGTTGCTACGACTGACTTCGGCTTCGCAGGCTGGGAGAAGAAACAAAATCAGCCAGGCTGCTTTCTCTTGATCATTATCTGTTGAACTCTGCTTCTATGGATTTTGAATGGAGTTAGGAATGGGCGTGTCTCTTATGACCTATGGTTAAATATCTTGCTGACATTTCACAAAGGCTCACTAGTGAACAATGGCCACTTGGAGGAGGTTTCGGAAGCTACATGTGTTCATACAACTGTCCCTCAATAAGGGTCAATAATTCAGGAGAAGAGAAGATAAAAGGGAAGAATTGGCACAATAAATAAAGCTGTGCCTCGCCTTAATGGGTCTTTAATATCATCTGTTTATCTCCAGGTTGCTGAGGCTCTTCAGGAACAAGTGGTAAGTATTGGAGGTGGCAAATCCAAGGCAACTGTTGAGGGTCTATTCCAGCTGTACCAGAAGCTCAAATACCTACAGCATCAACGGATTTATTTATTACCAGAGTAAGTACAGCAGTGCACTTCTGACACGTGTCTACTCAGAGTATACGAGCAATTCACATATACACATGCAATGTACCAGCAATCCAGATCTATCTACTCAGGTAGTGTACCAATTCACATGTACACTCATGCAATGTACTTCCATTACATCTCTAACCATAATGAGGATATTAGCAACAAATACTTATTTGCAGTGCACTGACATACACATGTACTCTCACAGTTGGCTGGATTTTGTTCTCCCGCTGCTGGGTGCAGCGCGGGTGGAAAATATGGCAGCCCACACGTATGGGCTGCGTGTTGCCATGCCGCTGAGATCCACCTTGCGGCGGCCCAGGATAATGTGCCAGTTGGGCCGCCCACCACCAATCACGTAAAGGGGGCGGGCTCTGTGACACCGGCAACGTCGTCAGCTGCCTGTGCACAGGCGCTGGTGCCATTTTTAAAGGGCAGCCAACCCTGCCGGCTCATTTACATTTTTAAACTCCTATCCACCCCCCAATGTACTGCTGAAAAGGTTATCACCCCTTCCACCCCCCAATAACAATGAAATGCAACATTTACCCTCTTCCCCTCCCCTCCCCAAAAACACTTACCTGCAACACTTGATCTCCCAGCTACAAACTGATCAAAGTGCAGAGGTCACCCCTTCCCACCCTCCCCTACGTTATTGTTGATGATCAGAACCCATTCCCCCACACTAATAATCCGAAGTTCCCCCTTCTCGGTGGTGCCTGCTTTCCCTGGACGGGAAAGTGAAGGCACGTGAGTGTCGGCCACTGCTTGGAAGATCCTGGGAAGAAGGTGAGATAGCAGTGAATTTTATGCAAATGTATTCATTCAATTCATTTAAATATGTGAAGCCGGGTCCTGTCATCCAGCGGCAGTGACGGGGCTGGGAGGAGGTGTCCGCCACGGAGCCTCACCACCGCCTGGAAGATCGGACCCAGCACTCCCAGTCTCGGGCTCCGTGGTGGCAGAATAATCTTCCAGCCACCACCCCCCCCCCACAGAGCCCAACGTTGGGAGCTCAGTAAGATCTCAGGCAGTATACTTCCAACACATATACATCAATGTACATCTGACACACATATCATACAGTGAAATAGTTCATCAACTTGCATTCGCTTACAGTGTATATCTGACATCTATACTGTACTTACACAAAGTGCTGCTAATACTGGTACTGTGCTCAAATACATTCTTGTACACGTATCGCCATTGTACATGTCCTCCCAATGGTGTAATGATTTTGTTACTGGACAAGTAATTGAGAGGTCTAGACTGATCATCCAGAGAATGGGATCCCACCATGGCATTTTAAAATCTGGAAATAATCTGCTGGGATCAGTGAAAGCACCATGAAGTTATCAAGTACAAGGCAGAGAAAGGATGGTGGGGAGGACAAAAAGGAAGTTCGGTGATAGGGTGGAAGGCAGGAGAGGATAAGTGATGAAAGGGATGATGGTGCAAGGCAAAAATGAGATGGTAATGGGGCAAGAAGAAGAACCAAAGATAGTTCTAGAGGAGGTGTAAATAGAGGCAGCAGAATCTTTACCAACAGCTGCTGTGTGGAAAATAAATGGGATCAGAGCTTATGATCTGAAGTTGTTGAATTCAGTGTTGAGTCTAGAAAGCTGTAAAATGCCTAATGGAAAGATGAGATTCTGTTCCTCAAACTTGGAGCAATGTAGGAGGCCAAGGACAGGGGGGTCAGAGTGGGAGTGAAGTGGAGAATTAAAATGACAAGCGTCTGGAAGCTTGCAGTCACGCTTGCAACCCACAAAGCGGTCACCCACTCTGCATTTGGTCTCCCCAATATAGAGGAGATCACATTATGAGCAGTGACTATAGTATACTAAATTGAAAGAAGTACGAGTAATTCACTGTTCACCTGGAAGGAGTGTTTGGGGCCCTCAACAGTAGGAGGGGGAGGAGGTAAGAGAGCAGGTGTTGCATCTCCTGTGCTTGAATGGGAAGATGCTCTGGGGTGGAAGGGGCTGTTGGATGTGATTGAGGAGCAGGCCAGAGTTTTGTGAAGGGAATGTTCTCTTCAGAATGCTGAAAAGGGAGGTGAGGGGAAGATGTGTTTGATGGTGGAATCATGTTGGAGGTGGCAGAAACTCTCCCAGTTTCTCTGTCACATTTGTTCTGACGATTTCACCTTCCATACCAGAGTTTCCAATATGTCTCCCTTTTTCCTCAGCTGAGGAGTCCCCTCCACCATGGTTGACGGGGCCTTCAACCGTGCTCATCTCATTTCACCATTTCTACTCTCACCCCTTCCCCTCTGTCCCAGATCCATGATAGGGTTCTCCTTGTCCTCACCTTCCACCCCAGCAGCCTCCATGTTAAACGGATCATCCTCCGCCATTTCCACCACCGCCAGCAAACACATTTTCCCCTCCCCTTCTCTTTCAGCATTCTGAAGGGACCATTCCCTCCGCAACATCCTGGTCCACTCCTCAATCATCCCCAACACCCCGTCCCCCTTAGCACAGCACCTTTCCATGCAAGCGCAGGAGAGGCAACACCTGTCCTTTTACCTCCTCTCTCCTCACCGTCCAAGACCCAAAACAATTCTACCAGGTGAAACAGCGATTTACTTGTACTTTCAGTTTAGTATACTGTATTCACTACTCACAATGTGGTCTCCTCTACACAGGGGAGATCAAACACAGATTGGGTGACTGCTTTGCAGAACACTCCATTCAGTCTGCAAGTGTGACCCCCCAAGCTTCCAGTCCCAGTCATTTTAATTCCACCCCACTCCCACTCTATCCTCAGCCACCTAGAACCATAGAAGCCATAGAAAAGTTACGGCACAGAAGGAGGCCATACAGCCCATCGTGTCCATGCCGGCTGAAAAGCTAGCCGCCCAGTCTAATCCCACCTTTCAGCACCTGGTCAATTTCCATGCAGGTTACAGCACTTCAAGTGCATGTCCAGGTACCTTTTAAATGAGTTGAGGGTTTCTGCCTCCACCACCGATCCGGGCAGCAAATTCCTGACACCCACCACCCTCTGGATGAAAAAGCTTTTCCTCATGTCCCCTCTAAACCTTCTACCAATCACCTTAAATCTGTGCCTCCTGGTCGTTGACCCCTCCACTAGGGGAACAGGTCCTTCCTGTCTATTCTATCTAGGCCCCTCATAATTTTGTACACCTCTATTAAGTCACCCGTCAGCCTCCTCTGTTCTAAAGAAAACAACACTAGCTGATCCCATCTTTCCTCATAGCTGCAACTTTCAAGCCCTGGCAACATTCTCATACTGTTCTAATAAAGTTCAATATAAGCTTGAGGAACAGCACCTCATCTTTCGATGAGGCACTTTACAGCTTTCCAGACTCAACATTCGGTTCAACAATTTCAGATCATAAACCGGACCCATTCTTTCGGATGGCAGCTGTTGGTGATTCTGCTAGCCACCCACCCACCCATTTACCCCTTTTTCTCTTGCACCATTATCTCTTTTGATAAATAATCTCTCCTGCCTTACACCCTATCACAGACCTTCCCTTCTGTTCTCCCCATCCCCCTCTCCCTGCCTCTGGACTTGCTTAAAACCTGTTACATCTCTAACATTTTACAGTTCTGACAAAAGGTTATGAACCTGAAACGTTAACTCTGTTTCTCTCACCACAGATGCTGCCAGACCTGCTGAGTATTTACAGCTTTTTCTGTTTTGATTTCAGACTTCCAGCATCCACAGCATTTTGATTTTTGTATGAAGTTGTCAGATTGTCTTAAAATCTCTTTAGGGAAGTAAACCTGCTGTCTTTACCTGTCCATACCAATGTGTTTGACTCTTAGCTAGCCTTGGAAGGGGCCTAGCAAGCCATTCAGTTGTATTCAGGGCCACTAGAAATAGGCAATTAATGCAACAAATAAATTGCCAGCAATGCCTACATCCCAAGATTAAATAGTAAAAATACTTAGCTACTCTGAAGCAGTGTTAGCAACACGGACAATAGTCCCTGGACTGTTACTGTCATCTCTACAACTGTGAAACTGTCCATTCACCATTCCATCCAAAATCTATGAAACCTCCCAAGTAGTGACCAAATCTGCTGTTTCTATGCTTCAGCACACTGTGTATAAACATCATTTTAAAGGTTGATTTCCTGTGTTTTGCAGTGACAGTCCTCTTCCATTGAACGACTTCCACAAATGGTTCAGTGAACCTTTACCCAAATGGTTACAGATAGTGTACAACAATTCAGTGGAGATGGTTCAGCGGGCTGTGAAGAAAGACCAGGTATTACAACCCCGGAATAAATAATTTAGTTATTGCTTTTGTATTTGCGTACGTGCCTGTCGGGACCATCTAGCTAGCATCACTCAGTGTTGTTTACTTCAGGAAAATAACAAAGAACATGGTGACAGTTTAATATACCATTGGGGATTAGGTGAGTTAGTGGGCTTTCAACTTTGAGAATTGGGTTTGACTCCAAGGTAAATGGGAAGGAGGTCTGCTATGTTTGCTGGCTGGCTGTAAGGTCTTTGTGCGAGATGGGTATGGGAAGTCTCCATGGGATTATATACATAGAAGCTATAGCACAGAAAGAGGCCATTTGGCCCAACTGGCCTGAGCCAGTATTTATACTGCACATGAGCCTTCTCCCACTCCAGTTATCTCTTCTACCCTTATCCCCATATTCCTCTGCTCCCATCTATCTCATGTATGCCATCCCTCTATTCTCTTGTCCCTCATGTATGTACAAAAGAGCCTTTGAATTGAGGTTTGGTCCAGGTCCACCTCCTCTTTGCAGCCTGCTAAAACAAGGCTACAGATTTCCAGCACTGGCAGGATATAAGCTCCGTATTACATTGAAGATTTCTGGAACACTCCCACTGTTTTATTTTCTTCATCACGCTTACCTTAGTAAGAGTGCTGTCAGCAGAAACGGGAGCAATATATTGGAAAGTCATGAATGCACCACTGACAATATTTCAATCAATTATTTTAATAGGCAGAAACCTACCAATGGGCTAACTTTTCATGTTTAACTTTCTTTTGCGAGATCTTCAATTGGTGGCCTGCAAACATTAAGAACAACTACTGCGTGTATTCTTTTGGCCATCAACTAGTAGAAAAGATATAGAGGAGCAAATTTGCAGGGAAATTAGAGAGGTGCAAAGGCTATAGAGATAATGGGAGACTTCAATTATCCTAATATAGACTGGGATAGTAATCGTATAAAGGGCAGAAGGGGGAGAGTTTCTGAAGCGTGTTCAGGAGAATTTTCTTGATCAATATGTTTCTGGTCCAACGAAGAAGGAGGCATTACTAAATTTGGCTCTGGAGAATGAGGTGAGTCAAGTGGATCAGGTGTCAGTTGGGAAACCTTTAGTGAACAGTGTCATAAGGTTTAGGTTAGCCAAGGAAAAGGACAAGGAGCAATCTAAAGTGAAAATATTAAATTGGAGGAGGGCCAATTTCAATGGGGTGAGAATAGATCTGGCCCAGGTAAATTGGAATCAAAGATTGGCAGTCAAAACTGTAATGGAACAATGGGTTGCCTTTAAAGAGGAGATGGTTTGGGTACAGTCAAGATACATTCCCATGAGGGGGAAAGGTAGGGCAACCAAAGCCAAAGCTCCCTGGGTGACGAAAGAGATAGAGAGTAAGGTGAAGCAGAGAAAGGGAATGTATGACAGATGTCAGGCTGATAATACACGTGAGAACCAGGCTAAATATAGAAAGTTCAGAGGGGAAGTAAAAAGGGAAATAAGAGAGGCAAAGCAAGAGTATGAGAAGAGACTGGCAGCTAACATAAAGAGGAATCCAAAAGTCTTATGTAGGCATATAAATAGTAAAAGGGTATTAAGAGGACAGGTGGAGCTGATTAGGGACAAAAAAGGGGATTTACGCATGGAGGCAGAGGACATGGCTGAGGTAATAAATGAATACTTTGAATCTGTTTTTACCAAGGAAGCGGATGCTGCCAAAGTCATAGTGAGATAGTTGAGACACTGGATGGGCTAAAAATTATTAGAGGTATTAGAAAGGCTGGCCTTGTACTGATAGTTGATAAGTCACCATGACTGGATGGGATGCATCTGAGGATACTGAAGGATGTAAGGATAGAAATTGTGGAGATACAGTTCATAATCTTCCGATCCTCCTTAGATAAGGTGATGGTGCCAGAGGACTGGGGAATTGAAAATGTTACACCCTTGTTCAAAAGAGTGTAGGGATAAACCCAGCAACTATAGTTGTCAGTTTAACCTTGGTGGTGGAAAAGCTTTTAGAGACATTAATCCAGGATAAAATTAACAGTCACTTGGTCCGCACGGATTAATTAGGGAAAGCCAGCATGGATTTGTTAAAGGTGAATCATGTTCAACTAACTTGCTTGAGTTTTTTGATGAGGTAACAGAGATGGTTGATGAGTGTAATGCAGTTGATGTGGTGTACATGGACTTCCAAAAGGTATTTGATAAATGCCACATAATAGGTTTGCCAGCAAAGTTAAAGCCCGTGGAATAAGAGGGAAAGAGGCAGCATGGATACGAAGTTGCCTGACTGACAGGAAACAGAGTTGGGGTGACTGGAGGAAGGTATATGGTGGGGGGGGGGGGGGGGGAAGGGGTCCTCAGAGAATGGTACTAGGGCCACTGATTTTCTTGATATATCTTCATGACCTAGACTTGGGTGCACAGGGCTCAATTTCAAAATTTGCAGATGACACAAAATTTGGAAGTATTGTGAACTGTGAGGAGGATAATGGGATAATGATAGACTTCAAGAGGACAGAGACAGGCTGGGGGAATGGACCAGTCATGTGGCAGATGAAATTTGATGCAAAAAAGTGTTGTGATACATTATTGAAGGAATAATGAGGAGAGGCAATATAAAATAAGGGTACAATTCTAAAAGGGTGCAGAAACAGAGACCTGGGGGTATATGTGCACAAATTGTTGAAGGTGGCAGGGCAGGTTGAGAAAGTGGTTAATAAAGCATATGGGATCCTGGGCTTTATAAATAGACGCACAGAGCGCAAAAGCAAGAAAGTTAGATGAACCTGTATAAAACACTGGTTCAGCCTTAGCTGGAGTATTGTGTCTAATTCTGAGCACCACACTTTAGGAAGGATGTGAAGGCTTTAGAGAGGGTGCAGAATAGATTTATGAGAATGGTTCCAGGGATGAGGGACATCGGTTACGTGGATAGATTGGAGAAGCTGTGGCTGTTCTCCTTGCAAAAGAGACGGTTGAGAGGAGATTTGATAGAAGTGTTCAAAATCATGAGTCTAGACAGGGAGAAACTGTTCCCATTGGCAGAAGGGTTGAGAACCAGAGGACACTGATTTGAGGTGATTGGCAAAAGAAGCAACAGCGACATGAGGAAAAATATTTTTATGTAGCGAGTGGTTAGGATCTGGAATGCACTACTTGAGAGCGTGGTGGAGGCCAATTCAATCGTGGCTAAAGGGAATTGGATAAGCACCTGAAGTGAAAAGATTTACAGGGCTACGGGGAAAAGGCAGGTGAGTGGGACTAGCAGAATTGCTCTTGCAGAGAGCCGGCATGGACACAGTGGGCTGAATGGCCTCCTTCTGTGCTGTTACAGTTCTATGATTCGAATGGGGTCTTGTGTGTGCACAGATTCTCAGACACTCCCTGTGATGTTACGCAGTTTCTCGGTGTCCAGTTGTTTGTTTCAGCCATCAGTTTGCGAAAATTGTGTACTAAATTTCCAGACATATATTGCACACTATGCAGGCTTGCTCTGAGGTGTATTACAGTGACATTAACCTTTACATTCTTAACAATATTTGTATGTTAACTCTCCAAGTACTGTTTCTACAGCTGGAATCTATGGGGGAGAAGACTAAACACAGCACCTCTGCTGTGGATATTGCAACGTGCTTCACCAAGATCAAGCAGACTTGGACAGAGCTGAGTTGGCCAGATCCTGAGGAAGCTTTTGTCATCATGGTCAAGCTGACTGAGGTGAGTCTAAGTCTTCTGAACTGGCCGATAAAGGTCATTATACACAAGCTATTCTCATTGTTGGGTTTTCCATTATAAGGTTGTTACTCCCTCTTCTCATTCGAAAGGTCTTAATTTTGGTACTGTCTTCTATTTGAGGCTATTAGACCTTGACTCCGATTAATCCCCATTTTTATAGCAGTTAGTAGCTTCTGCAATTCCCTTCCAATAATCCGGAGCCTCGCTGGTTGTGGGCATGGTGTGCTCCACCATGCAATTTCCCCACTGAGCAGGCATGCAGCATCCCAGATCTAACCGGTGCCCAGGAAACCTGGTGTCGGAGTTACAAGAGGCGACTAAATGAGGTGGGAAGACAGTTAAATAGTATAGAATGGTAAGCAAGTTGTTATTTTAGGCCAATTCTGTAAATTTCTCTTGCTTTTCCATCCTGCAGAATTTGGCAGGGCCAGACCGCTCCACCCTACTACTGGGGTGAGCGCACCCATATCACAAGTGAGCACAGCCAAGATATTCCTGACCCCACAAAATCAGGACTTGGAGCTTGGTTTAAGTAATGTACCACTGCTGTACACTGTGTGTGCATCATACAGCATATACTGTACCATACCTGTGAGTGCAACAGCGGTCAGATATACGAGTATACATCATATTACCATCACAAATAGCTGTGGTGTAAAAGAGATAAAAATCCACAGCAGTTCTCGTGTACTCCCTGAGTGATTGTCTGCTGGAATGGCTGCAAACTAGAGTGGCATCTGAATGTGCCGGGTCCTGTTCTCGCACTCCAGTTTCTGAAAGATCTTCTGGAGGCAGAGGCTGTCCCAACCCAAACAAGGTCATCATCATAATGGGAGGCGTTGGGCAGGGGATTGGAATTCAAAGGAACTTGGTGCACCCCTGACTGCACTACACCTGCGAGCACCTCAATTGGGGAATCGGGCTGTATGGAGGTCCAGGTTTGGGCTCCCTGAAGATTTAAAAGGTTCAATTTATTTTGTATTATTAACTCCCTTACAAAGAGGAATGAGGGAGCTACAACTTTCTTTTTTCAGGGGGCATTTGGTAATCACCAACACAGATCTAGGCATTACCACCACAATATATAGTTTCCTTGATAGGGAGATGCGGCAGATGCACCTCCAATGGCGTTGGTGCTATCATTGCTATTTATAGTAAGATAGCCTGGGGTCAGTAGCGGGGTCAGGTTGGGGATTACATCTCGGTCCTTACACCAAAATGCAATCCCTCCCCCACTGACCCCAATGGATTTTAAAGCCACAAGATTTGAACAAACCCAAGAAAAAAATTAAATCAAAAGTTACTGATGGTAAAATAAACATATGCCTGTGGTTCATGTAGAACATTGATGAGAATTAATCCAATTACACCCTCTCTGCTGTGCTATCAATTCCTATTGAATATCTGCTCCAGCATATTGGTAATCAAGTGCCACTCTTCAAACCCCACAGAGTATCAGTGACAGAATGTGAAAACTCACCAGTTTGTAGGGGTAATCAGATCAGTGAGTCCGTGTAGCCGTCACACTAAAAGCTTTGAAGCTCTGCCTGTTTGGTTTGATCATATGTGTGTCTTTAAAGTTGCCAACCCTCATGGACTTTTTCTGTTAAAGGACATGTGCAAGATTGCATTACTGTACTGTCGACTAATTGGAGAGAGGGCGGAAGAGCTGTCGGTCAAGGACTATCGAGTAAACTCAAGTGATGTGAGTGCTGACTGTAACTCATCTGGATTCACCCCTGATTAAACTAATTTCTATATCATATTCATCTCCTTACGGCCTCATACTGAAAGTAGTAGACACTAATCTGCATTTTATTAAGAATTCACATGAACAACAGGAAGCCCAGCCCAGGTAGTTGGTGATGGAGAGAATTGGACGCACAAGTCATTGAAAAGAATATTTATTCTCAGATGTGGGCGTTGCTGGCAAGGCGGACATTTATGATTCATTATAAGCCCACCAACTCCCACGGCTACCTCGACTCCACTTCTTCACACCCTGTTTCCTGTAAGGACTCCATCCCATTCTCCCAGTTTCTCCAACTCTGACGCATCTGTTCTGATGATGCAACCTTCCACAACAGCACTTCTGACATGTTTTCCTTTTTCCTCAACTGAGGATTGCTCCCCACTGTGGTTGACAGGGTCCTCAACCGTGTCCGGCCCATTTTCCGCACTTCTGCCCTCACTGCTTCCCCTCCCTTCCAGAACCGCAACAGGGTTCCCCTTGTCCTCACTTTCCACCCCACCAGCCTCTACATCCAAAGGATCACCCTCTGCCATTTCTGCCACCTCCAGCGGGATGCCACCACCAAACACATCTTCCTTTCCCATCCCCTGTCAGCATTCTATAGGGATCATTCCCCCCGAAACACCATGGTCCGCTCCTCCATTACCCCCGACACCTTGTCCACTTCCCATGGCATCTTTCCATTCAATCGCAGGAGGTCTAATACCTGCCCTTTTACCTCCTCTCTCCTCACCATCCAAGGCCCCAAACACTCCTTCCAGCTGAAGCAGTGATCTACTTATACTTCCTTCAATTTAGTATACTGTATTCACTGCTCACAATGCAGTCCCCTCTACAATGGGGAGATGAAATGCAGATTGGGTGACCACTTTGTGGAATACCTCATCTCAGTCTGAAAGCATGACCCTAAGCTTCCAGTTGCTTGCCATTTCAACACAACCTCCCTGCTCTCATGCCCACATTTCTGTCCTTGGCCTGCTGCAGTGTTCCAGTGAACATCAATGCAAGCTCAAGGAGCAGCACCTGATCTTTCGATTAGGCACTCCACAGCCTTGCAGACTGAACATTGAGTTCAATAATTTCAGAGCATAACTGGCCTTTTTTATATTTTTTTAATTAATTAATTTTATTTTTAACGTGCCTGTTTTTCATATGGACAGAGCTGCTCATTACTCTGCCATTAATGCTCTCTCTGGACTAATGCTTTATCTTTCATCACAAGCATTAACACACGCTTTGCCTTTGTCCCAGGACAGCTTTGTTATTCAATCTGTCCTGCCCTCTGCCCTATCACACACCCTCCCTTTTGTTCTCTCTCCCACCAAACCACACCCCCCGCCCCCCTTCACTTGCTCAAAATCTAATTCTTTTCTAACCTTTGCCAGTTCTGATGAAAGGTGACAGACCTGAAACATCAACTCTGCTTTTCTCTCCACAGATGCTGCCTGACCTGCTGAGTATTTCCAGCACTTTCTGTTTTCATTTCAAATTTCCAGCATCTGCAGTATTTTGCTTTTATTTATTATTCATCCCCTGGTTGCCCTGAGAAGGTGGTGGTGGGCCTTCTCCTTGACTTGCTGCAGTCCTTGTGGTGATAATGCTCCCACAGTAGTGTTAAGATTGGGAATTCCAGGATATTGGCCTAGATGAGGAAGGAACATTGATTAAATGCTCAAGCCAGGATGGTGTGTGATATGGAGGAAAATCAGCTCCAGAGTTCCCAGCCTCACTCAGCTCTTACTGGAAGTAGGGGTGGTGGGGAGGCAGGTGATATCAATCGACATGTTATGTCTTATCTTTACGCCTATCAATCTTGGTAGGTCTTGGTCTATTACTGTAGTTTCCCAATTTAAATTTAAAAAATGTTAATGGAGGCTAAAGAAATGGCGAGAAACTATCTAGTGACGTGTATTCACAGTGGCGCAGTGGTTAGCACCGCAGCCTCACAGCTCCAGCGACCCGGGTTCAATGCTGGGTACTGCCTGTGTGGAGTTTGCAAGTTCTCCCTGTGTCTGCGTGGGTTTCCTCCCACAAGCCAAGACTTGCAGGTTGGTAGGTAAATTGGCCAATATAAATTGCCCCTTGTATAGGTAGGTGGTAGGGAAATATAGTGACAGGTGGGGATGTGGTAGGAATATGGGATTAGTATAGATGGGTGGTTGATGGTCAGCACAGACTCGGTGGGCTGAAGGGCCTGTTTCAGTGCTGTATCTCTAAAAGGGCGGCACAGTGGCGCAGTGGTTAGCACCGCAGCCTCACAGCTCCAGGGACCCGGGTTCGATTCCGGGTACTGCCTGTGTGGAGTTTGCAAGTTCTCCCTGTGTCTGCGTGGGTTTTCTCCAGGTGCTCCGGTTTCCTCCCACAAGCCAAAAGACTTGCAGGTTGATAGGTAAATTGGCCATTATAAATTGCCACTAGTATAGGTAGGTGGTAGGGAAATATAGGGACAGGTGGGGATGTTTGGTAGGAATATGGGATTAGTGTAGGATTAGTATAAATGGGTGGTTGATGTTCGGCACAGACTCGGTGGGCCAAAGGGCCTGTTTCAGTGCTGTATCTCTAATCTAATCTAATCTAATCCTTTTGTCCCTAGTCAGACGTGCACAGAGTGAGGTCACTACAGTTATGTGTGGTTCTCAATAACATGAAGCAGCTGCGAGAGGTTATTTCCATGCTGCCCGAAGACCTAGACTGGCAAGGCCTGAAGGAAGACACGGCCAAAATGATTTCAGTGGACCAGATCCAAAACACACTGCATACCCAACTTGAATTGGTCAACAGCTCAATCAACAAGAAGATCAACGGTGTGATCCAAACCCTTGCACAGAAGGTAGGGAAGACACTTTAATGTAACTGGAATGTCCACAATAGAGTTCCCTCTAATTGAGGGCTGAAATCCTGGGGTGCCTCCTTCACCACCAGACGAGTAGTGGAGTGAGGTACCCAGCTGCTGGCAGCCATGTATGCTGATCCTGTTCCAAGTCCTAGGGCGGGGGTCATCAGTGTATTTGGGGAATGCGCGTAAG
The DNA here is from genome assembly GCF_036365525.1 of Heterodontus francisci. Taxonomy (NCBI): domain Eukaryota; kingdom Metazoa; phylum Chordata; class Chondrichthyes; order Heterodontiformes; family Heterodontidae; genus Heterodontus; species Heterodontus francisci. The sequence goes on from NC_090396.1 coordinate 15,559,899, forward strand.
CAGTGCTCGCTCCGAACTGTCAGCAAGAAGGGGGAGCAGGACATGGTTGAACCCCAACGGGTATCCAGAGGCCAGTCCCAGATCAAAGAAAAGGTGCTCCGAGTAATTGTATGCTCCAATGGGAGCGAGAACTGTGGTACAGCAAGATAACTGATCCCTCTGGACCTGGCAGGAATCTGGTCTTCGGCAGGACTCATGCCAGCCCTCAGAAGACATGAGTTATGGGCGTAAAGGGTGGAATTTCCCAATAACACCCTGACACACCGCCTTAATCTGTCCATGCCAACCCTCCACACCCACACCCACCAACTGGAACCTAAAAATGGGTCTGGATTCAGTTACAGTCTGATGGCGCCCATTTTTCAGTCCCTTGCACCTTGTCCAGACTGAAATTTCAATCCCTTGAATGTTGATTCATGATCTATTTGATGCTAGTAGATAACTACTTGATAATCAATGACTAGAGGCTGAATTTATTGGGAATAGTTCATTGAATGAGAAGATATGTATCATAGTGCGCAGTGGTTAGCACCGCAGCCTCACAGCTCCAGGGACCTGGGTTCGATTCCGGGTACTGCCTGTGTGGAGTTTGCAAGTTCTCCCTGTGTCTGCGTGGGTTTTCTCCGGGTGCTCCGGTTTCCTCCCACAAGCCAAAAGACTTGCAGGTTGATAGGTAAATTGGCCATTATAAATTGTCACTAGTATAGGTAGGTGGTAGGGAAATATAGGGACAGGTGGGGATGTTTGGTAGGAATATGGGATTAGTGTAGGATTAGTATAAATGGGTGGTTGATGTTCGGCACAGACTCGGTGGGCCGAAGGGCCTGTTTCAGTGCTGTATCTCTAATCTAATCTAATAGTGAAAAAAAAATCCTTTTTCTTTTAACTTGCTCTTGGAGCAACCCTGATTGTCGAGAGAAGGTGGTGATAGGACTTCTTGAGTAGCGATTGGTTGTATAACAGAGAAACTTGCTACGCTGCATCAAGAGAGCATTGAGTCAATCACAGAGTGGTGCCAAGTATTGGCGAAACCAGGTAGGGTTGGCAGGTTCCCGTTTATGAAGGACATTGCTGAGCCAGTTGAGTTTTTAATGACAGTTCGGCAGCTTTCGCGGCCATGTTCTCTTATTTGCTCTCTTGTGAGCCTAGCCACGCAGTAGATGTTGAGCTTCCAAATAAGAACATTCCCCCCACCAATGATCATTTGGCACTTTTTAAAGCACAAATTTCCTGATGATTGTTTGGAAGAATGTGCCCTGTTATTGTTTAGAAGAGGTTCCATCAGATAACACGATGACTGTGATGACATTTCCTTTATCCTTCTTGCCTACACAGTTTATCTACAAAAGCAGGATCTGCTCAGAGGAGAGATTACAGCAAAACTAAATACTTTTAAGGATTATTAATTGAATAGTGGCGCAGTGGTTAGCACAGCAGCCTCACAGCTCCAGGGACCCAGATTCAATTCTGGGTACTGCCTGTGCGGAGTTTGCAAGTTCTCCCTGTGTCTGCGTGGGTTTTCGCCGGGTGCTCCGGTTTCCTCCCACATCCAAAAGACTTGCAGGTGACAGGTAAATTGGCCGTTGTAAATTGCCCTTGTGTAGGGAGGTGATAGGGAATATGGGATTACTGTAGGGTTAGTATAAATGGGTGGTTGCTGGTCAGCACAGACTCGGTGGGCCGAAGGGCCTGTTTCAGTGCTGTATCTCTAAATAAATAAAATAAATAAAACATAAGCAAGGATTAAACATCCACACCTGGAGTTTCTGTGGAATTCTCCCAATCTTACTCCATAGCTTTGGTTGAAGGTAGACGGAACCAGCAGCGAAATGGTGTAAATGGCTAAAACTGACCATTCCTGTCATTTATTCCACTGGAATTATGACAGGAGAACAGAAAAGATCCATGGAAAATCTCCCTTGGAGCCTGTGTCAAGTGAAACAGCAGATTAAACTCCTCGATTTAGGCTGACTGACCTGTGAAACCCAGAGCATAATGTCTGGCATTGTGATTGACTAACCATGTAACTGGTTCTACAACTATCCTTGGCCAGTAGAGAGAAGACAGTTTTTGGTTTTCCCTGTTGCTTGGGTTCAGTTGCTGGTTTGTCCAGTTGATACAGTTATAATTTGTTTGCCAGTTACCTTGTTACAGCGGTTTCTTTAACTTTTTCATTTCAGTCCAAGATTTGGAATTTGTTAAATCTGAGATCATTAAAGGCGAAAGATCTCTGACTGATGCAAGTTAACGATGAAAGAACATACAAAATCTAAACCTATTCCTGTCTTGTGTTTATCAGCTGCAGGCCGACATAAAGAAGTACATCCACAACCTGTCAACTTCCAGCCACACCATTCCAATGCATGATGTAAGTATAGTATCAGTAACACCACCCAAAGAATTCACATTATTTTACTGGCACACTCTTTGACATGGAGGCAGAATGTCTTTAAAAGTAACTCCCCAGTGGCTCAGTTTTTAAATGGAGTGAGCAAACTTGAAGATCCCAGATCTACAGTTCTATCTCTGGTTGACAATGACTTGTAGCCCAGGTGCCAGCTGTGGCTCAGTGGTATCCCTCTCACCTCTGTGTCAGAAGGTTGTGGGTTCAAGTTCCACACCAGAGACTTGAGTACAAAATCTAGTCTGACGCTCCCACTACAGTACTGAGGGAGTGCTGCACTGTCGGAGATGCTATCTTTCAGATGCGATGTTAAACTAAAGCACTCTCAGGTGGACATCGAAGATTCCATACCACTATTTTGAAGAAGGGCAGTGGAATTTCTCCCCAGTGTCCTGGGCCAATATTTATCCCTCAACCAAAATCACTAAAACAGATGATCTGGTCACTATTTCATTGCTGTTTGAGGGATCTTGCTGTGTGCAAATTGGTTGCCGCATTTCCTACATTACAACAGTGACTGCACTTCAAAAATACTGTAAAGCACTTTGGAATGTTTGGCAGGCACTATATAAATGCAAGTCTCTCTTTCTTTACTTGGATATTACAATTAACTTATGTGCCCCTATGTTATAAAGAAAGAAATCAGTCAAGGGCCCTGATTGATATATTGCGAATCCTGCTGGAAGGTGCATGATTATCAGGCAAAGACAAGATCACGCTCAACAAGGATAGCCACTCAGTTGAATAGCCTGGTGCTATTTGTTTCCCAGACTCTCACACCAAGAATGGCCACTTGGGTCAGCTATAAAATGGTGCTCAATGAGTGTGGAAAAGATGGGAGAGAACTGGGGGAAAAGTGTTAAAATATTAAGGAGAAATATGAATAAATGAAATATCTGGGAGACCACATGGAGCATGCATTCATTATCTGTTAATCCACTGACCTTCTATATTAGCAGATTGCTTAGCTAGGATTGGTTGGTTGTTTAATTATCATTAGATGGATGATTAAGTTAACTGGAACTAGATGTGTAAGTTTGTGTAATTAGGAAGAGAGGAAACAGGAGGTTGGATGGAAGGGTGGATGGGAAGAAGAGGAGTGGATGGAAGGAAGGAAAGAAGGTTGGAAGGAGGAAAGGAGTAAGGAAGGATAGATGGGCAAACAAAGGAAGCCAACAACAACAGCCCTTAATGTAATAAAACATCCCAAGCATTTAACAAGAGCATTATAAAACAAAATCTGGCACCGAACCACATAAAGAGATATTAGCACAGATGGCCAAAAGCTTGGTCAAAGATGTAGGTTTTAAGAAGTGTCTTAAAGGAAGAAAGAGAGGCAGAGAGGTTTAGGGAGGGAATTTCAGAGTTTAGGATGGGGAAACTGAAGGCACGGCCATCAACAGTGGAGCAGCTAACATCAGGGATGCTCAAGAGGCCAGGATTAGAGGAGTGCAGATATCTCGGAAAGTTATGGAAGTGGAAGAGATTACAGAGATAGGGAGGGGCGAGGCCATGGAGGGATTTGAAAACAGGGTTGAGAATTTCAAAATCGAGGCTTTGCTTAACCGGGAGTCAATGTAGGTCAGCAAACACAGGACAGGTGGGTGAACGGGACTTAATGTGAGTAAGGACATGGGCAGCAGCATTGTGTATGGTCTCAAGTTTACGGAGGGTAGAATATGGGAGGCCAGCCAGGACAGCATTGGAATAGCCAAGTTTAGAGGTAAGAAATGCATGATTGAGGGTTTCAGCAGATGAGCTGGGGGCAGAGGTGAAGTCAGGAGCTGTTAAAAAGCTGAAAATAGTCGGTCTTAATAATGGGTAATAATAAAAGCAAAATACTGCAGATGCTGGAAATCTGAAATAAAAACAAAAAGTGCTGGAAATACTCAGCAGGTCTAGCAGCATCTGTGGAGAGAGAAGTTAATGTTTGAGATCTGTGACCGTTCATCAGAACAGGCAAAGGTTAGAAAAAAATTGGGTTTTAAGCAAGTGAAGGGGAGGGGTGGGGGAGAGAACAAAGGGGAAGGTGTTTGATAGGGCAGGAGAGATTAAATACCAAAGTTGTCCTGGGACAAAGGCAAAGTGTGTGCTAATGCTTGTGGTGAAAGACAAAGCATTAGTCCAGAGAGACTGTTAATAGCGGAATAACGAGCAGCTCTGACGACATGAAAAGCAGCCACATGGTTAAATAATAAAATATTTTAAAAAGGCCAGTCATGCTCTGAAGTTATTGAACTCAATATTCAGCCTACAAGGGCAGCACAGTGGCGCAGTGGTTAGCACCGCAGCCTCACAGCTCCAGGGACCCGGGTTCAATTCTGGGTACTGCCTGTGTGGAGTTTGCAAGTTCTCCCTGTGACTGCATGGGTTTTCGCCGGGTGCTCCGGTTTCCTCCCACAGCCAAAGACTTGCAGGTTGATAGGTAAATTGGCTGTTGTAAATTGCCCCTAGTGTGTGTAGGTGGTAGGGAATATGGGATTACTGTAGGGTTAGTATAAATGGGTGGTTGTTGGTCAGCACAGACTCGGTGGGCCGAAGGGCCTGTTTCAGTGCTGTATCTCTAAATAAAATAAATAAAAAAGGCTGTAGAGCAGTCTGATAATTTAGAAACACTCCAACAGAAAATTTCATCAATTATTCTAGCCTACTATTTTGACACTAATTTTAGTGAGAATAGCGGAGTACATTTGACTCCATTGCATAAGAGAAAAGAACTATGAACACCAGGAACATCTCATGTAAATTAGTTAAAAGATTGCTATAGAGGACCACAATGAAACAGATAATTTATGTTGCCCAGTGTAGCTGAGGATTGTACAATCTGTACCATTCTACCTGCTGGAGAGACGAGGGAAGTGTGAAAAATATATTGGACATGTTTAAGGGTAATTTAGCTTTCAAATGTGAACCTTTTCCACCTCAGATCTGTTATACTAACTTAAACATAGTTGTTTCTATTACTTTAGATGGTTGTTCCGCTAATGAACTTTCTGGAGACTGAGTTTGCATACATGAATACCAACCTGGTACAAGAAAATTTTCAGAGGTCAGTCACACACTCAGTAAATCATTCAGTAACAAGAAAAGAATTTCAAATCTGAAATAAACACAAACTATTGGAAATACACAGCAGATCAGTAAGTAGCTGGAAAGACAAAATGTTGGTTATATCAGGTGTGTAACTTCAATAGTGCTGCAGAGTGATGGATCATCTCAGTCTTCAGTTCTGGTAAAGGCTCACACCACAAAACATCAATAACCTGCCTTAAACATGGTGGAGTTTCAGAACCAGGAATCAGTGTGACTTGCTATCTATTAATGTTAGTGCATAGAAATACTATGCAGGATGCTAAAAATTGGTATCAAAACAGTGCACAGTGGACTAACCCAACCTAAATATAGGAAACCATTGCACATTCTGCTTGTAAAGTAATTATGGGTGAAGGGAGCAGGCTGGCCATTAAGTTTTAACAGGGTAATCAATAGATGCTGGTTAGGTGGGATTGGTGCCAGCTTATTACCTGGCTCCAAATTCAACCTGTAGGACCACTAGTTAATGTCTGCATTCACTGCTGGTCCTGCTGATTGTCTTTGGTGCCAGGTAATTCTTGTTTTCAAATCTTTCCGTTGCCTTGCCCCCTCCCTATTTCTGTAACCTTCTCCAGCCCTACAGTCCTCCAACTTACCTGCGCTGCTCCAATTCTGGCCTCTTGTGCTCCACAGTTTTCTTTGTTCCACCATTGGCAGCCGTGCCTTCAGCTGCCTGGGCCTTAAGCTCTGGAATTCCCTCCCTAAACCTCTCTGCCTCTTTCTCCTCCTCTAAGATGCTCCTTAAAACCTACCTTTTCAACGAAGCTTTTGGTCATCTCTTTGTGGCTCAGTGTCCTGTGAAGTGCTTTGGGATGTTTTACTGTGTTAAAGGCAGTATATAAATGCAAGTTATATTTGCTGATAGTGAGCTGATATTGGCTAATTTCATCGTCCTTCCATAGTCTGGGTCTTCATTTTTAGAGGGGAGGGTTGGGGAGGGGGAAGAGTGCCCCACCACTGGTTGGTGCTCCCCTCAATCTTTGGTGCATGCTGCAAGTAGGGAATGACATGTTCACGGGCAGAAATATTAATCAGAATATCAAACATTATGTTATTCCTTAGTTATTTGTTCTTTCCTCTCAATGTCAATTTAATTTAGCTTCTCTCTTCATTCTCTTTCTGCTCTCTAGCCTGCTCCAACAACTCCTCAACCCCAATTCAGAAGCACACCTCCTACCCACACCAGTATATACTCTATTTCCCCCACCAACCACCCTTGTGGCCATTCAACTCCTCCAGCCTGTTTCACTATTCAATTCAATCATGGATGATCTGTATATCAACTCCACCCATCCACTTTGGTTCCATAACTCTCAATACCCTAAAATTCTATTTTATCTCAGTTTTGGAATTTTCAGTTGAACTAGCCTCACCAGCTTTTTGAGGAAGAGAGTTTCAAATTTCCACTACCTCAGATACTGTCATCCATTATTCTAGGTTGGATTCAAGCCTAAATCCTAGCTTTGAAATTCATTGCATCGCCCAGTCCCTGACTTTCTAACTCTTTTCTCACAGCCTTCTAGGTTTCCTCTGGACAGACATAATTGACATTATCTACTCAACTTCACATCAGGGTGGTGTTTCTCAGATGTTTTATATGAAGCTAAACTACACTTTGCAGGTGAGATTATTTGACTGATTTGGAGCAGGTGTAATGTGTAGACTAGTGCTCAGTGCTGCAAATTTCTTCTCCATATAGATGAGACAGATGGTGTGAGTGGTCGTCACGTTTTATCAGGTTTAAAGATTGTGGGAATAATTTTACGAGACTGCGCTCACAATGGGGAGGCTTATCCACTCGGAATACATGTCAGGAATTCCAGCATGCATTAATTACCCTGCTGAAAAATCAGAGGGAGTGGTGCTGGAATTCCAAACATGGCAAAGCTCCCCTGCTGGGAATAAGATTTTGTAGAATTACCCCTTGGAGTTTTAAAAGGTTCATCCGCATTTGTACCCCTGTTTCTGAAGACTAACCATTCTACAACTTTTATTTTTGTACTTTATTCCTCTATTTATAAAGCCCAGGCTCCTGTATGCCTTATTAACCACTTTCTCAACCTGCCCTGCCACCTTCAACAATTTATTCACATACCCCCCAGGTCTCTCTGTTGCTACAGCCCCTTTATTTTTGCACCCTTTGTTTTATATTGCCTCTCCTCATTCCTCCTACCAAAATGCATCACGTCACACTTTTCTGCTTTAAATTTCATCTGCCTCATGTCCACCCATTCCACCAGCCTATCTGTGTCCTCTTGAAGTTTATCACTATCCTCCTCATAGTTCACAATACTTCCAAGTTTTGTGTCACCTGCAAATTTCGAAATTGTGCCCTGTACACCTAAGTCTCTTTAACATATATCAAGAAAAGCAATAGTCCTTGTACCAACCCTGGGGAACCTCACTACATACCTTCCTCCATTCCGAAAAACAACCATTTACCACTACTCTATGTTCCCTGTCACTCAGCCAACTTCATATCCATGCTGTCACTGTCCTTTTTATTGCAAGGGCTTCAACTTTGCTGGCAAGCCTATTATGTGACAATTTATCAAATGCTTCCTGGAAGTCCATGTACACCACATCAACTGCATTACCCTCATCAACTCTCTCTGTTACCTCATTAAAAAACTCAATCCAGTTAGTTTGATTTGTTTTTAGCAATTCCGTGCTGGCTTTCCTTAATTCATCCACACTTGTCCAAATGACTGTTAATTTTGTCCTAGATTATCGTTTCTAAAAGCTTTCCCATCACCAAGGTTAAGCTGACTGCTTGCATTTGCTGGGATTATCCTTACACCTTTTTTCAACATGAGTGTAACATTTGCAATTCTCCAGTCCTCCGGCACCACCTGTGTATCTAAGGAGGATTGGAAGATTATGGCCAGTGCCTCCGCAATCATTAGCCAGTAAATTGTTTAACAATCTTTCAATGGGACTTTACATGTTCCAAAGCTTGGAGACCATTACTCAGGAGTTGATTTGACTCGGGGGATGGAGGAGGGGCAGGTGTGTTGTTCGACTCCATCAAACTGCTATCATCTCAGCTCAGAGACCCTTACTCAGTTATTGATATTGTCTGAGTTTCTTTGTTTCAGAATCTGCTGCAATGCTTCCATGCCGAGGGAAATGGTTTGCCACTGGATGAACTACACACCACCAGTTTCGAGGTGAGGCCACAGGAGTGCAACAGATTCACAAATATGTAAATATATTGATACAGCTATATTTATATATGAGCATATAAATACACATATAGACACAAATATATGGACAGATATATAGACATGTAGATTCAAAAGTACAAATATAAGGATTCTCACCATATCCCTCGATCCATTCTCACCATATTCTCATGCTCCCAGCAAAGAGCTGCATTCAAAGGTCTGGAGATTCTGCCCTATCATGTTTTAGCTATATCTCTAACCAGCACTAGGAGTGTGGGATTGGTGAATTTACCCTATAATGTGGTGACTCACCAAGCAGTGTAGCTCAGAAATATTCAATAATAATGCACTGGATGTAGTAGCAAATCACTTACAAAAGAACATAAAAATACGACCAGGAGGCCATTGAGCCCTTCAAGCCTGCTTCACCATTCAATAAGATCATGGCTGATCATCTACCTCAACTCCACTTTCCCACACTATCCGCATGGCCCTTGATTCGCTTGGTACCCAAAAATCGATTGATCTCAGCCTTAACAACTGAACATTCACAGCTCTCTGGGGTATAGACCCTTTGAGGAAGAAAATTCTTCTCATCTCAGTCCTAAATGGCTGACCCCTTATTCTGAGACTGTGACCTGTAGTTCTAGATTCCCCAACCAGGGGAAACATTCTCCCAGCATTTACTGTAAAGTCCCTTAAGAATTTTCCTAACAACAACGTGGGTAGGTTTGGGGGGGTGGGGGAAATAGTGAATGGAAATGTAAAATGAGAAGAGATGTATAACAGTGACTGGTTCAACATCACCCGTTTAACATTGTCACCCAAAGTTAAAATTACCCAGTGAGTTTCTCCTCCTCATATACACTACTGGATGCTCAGTTGCTCATTTAACACAGCTGCCCCCACAGCCTTACTGTAGTCCAGCATCCAGACTCAACAATGAATTTACACAGGTAAAAATTACAGAGGAAGGGTTAGCTGTAGTATGAGGCAAGCAGTCCTACCTTGGTGTCTCACTGATCTGCATTCTTCTCTCTGGGATTAACCATGGTCGGGACTTTATTTTAACTTAAAGCTCAAGTTCTCTTCCCCATGCAGTGAGTCCTCCTGTTCTGGCGGAGAGAGGAGATAGGATGATTCGAACTAAGCTGATTTGTTTGAGAGTGGATGGAGCTGCTTTACTACATTGATCACTGTAGGCTGTGGTGGTGCTAAACCGTCCAAGACTCAGAGAGCCACTGTACCCATGTTGTGGTAGAAAAGTCCCCTTGCTCTTAGGTAGTGGGTGGGGAGAGGGGAAATAATCACTGAACATTTTGGCAACCAGTTTTTTTGTTGGTCTCAAACTCAATCTACTAATAAAAACAGAAAGTACTCGAAATACTAAGCAGGTCTGGCAGCATCTCTGGAAAGAGAAACAGAGTTCATGTTTCAGGTCTGTGACCTTTCATCAGAACCTGATGAAACGTAAACTCTGCTTCTCTCTCCACAGGTGCTGCCAGACTTGCTGAGTATTTCCAGCACTTTGTTTTTATTTCAAATTTCCAGCATTCGCAGTATTTTGCTTTTATTTTAGCATACCATTTACTTCCTGGCTTCACTTCAGTTCTTGCAATGTTGTCCAATACAATTCAGATGTGACTAGTTGCATTTCTGATTAATAAATAAAAAGTACATAAGTCATTGATTATGTGATCTCAATACTCATTCACACTGTATATGTATGCAAACTTTAACCTTTTTGTGCGTTCGTTGGCAAAATGGTAAGACTAAAAGCAAAGTATTGTTTTTGATTGTTGTGACTGCTTTATTTCCTTGGTTACTGAATGGCTGTAGATGTTTGTTAAGTAAATCTACGTGAAGTACATTTACCTGTAGGCGTTTTTCACTAAAAGTGGTGCATGTGACTAAAACAGTGTTGGCTAGTCAGCAACTTCTATTAGACAACACTTATTACATTAATGGTCCAACTATGGCATGCACTACCTTTTATAAAACCACATGGATCTGACCTTCTGCAGCAACAGCAGCTGGACTTGGTGCCAATGAACTAAGTGTGGATAGCTTACATTTCCATTATTTTAAAATGGAGTGCACTCAGACAGAAATACCGCACTTGCATGCACACCACACCCATGTACACTCACACCGAACAAGTACAATGCACTCACACATCACCACACACGTGTACACTTACACCACACAAATTCATCACAGTCACACATACACCGTACTCACATATATAACATACTTGAACATACTGCGCATTCCCGTGTACCACTTACATGTACACAGCATTGACATATAGTCACCAAAAATTCCATTCAGATACAAATGTAGGCGATTCGCAAATATATTCAATACGACACACCATCTATATTTTTCTACATACAGCTACACTTACATACAAATAGCCCTTTTTTCCATCTTCTTCCTCCTGACCTGACTCATTGGGGCGTTGGCCATTCTTCGGTAGCTTGCCCAAGTGGCCATGTGTGAACCTACACCGTCAGTGTCAACAGGCTTTCTGACCATGTGGAGCATCACAGCCAGTCCAATCATGGCCTCATACATATTCACATTCTATCCAGCAGAGGTCACTGGACAGTGATCAGGAGTAGAAAACCCTAGTTGATATTTCCCTTTGATGGCCCAGGGGCACTACGACCAATTTGTAGCATACCTCCCATGTCCAGCTGAAGCCAATTATTTCAGCGCATGCCAGAAATTCAACCATTCACAATAACATAAGATTCTTTTAGTAACAAAGGTAAGATCAACTGAACTGCTCAACCTCTCGCCCTAACCGTTCAGCCACTTCTCACTGTGTCTCTTAGTCCCATTTCACCATGCACCTCTGGCTTGTCATTGCCTACCAGATCCCCCAATCTCTTCTTTACCCATTCCTTTTCACTATATCTGACTCCTTCCCACCATATACTCAATCCCTTCTCACCAGACCCCCAAATCCCCTTACTCTCCAGAAACATAATTTTTTTCTTGACACCATTTGTACTCTCCCTTGTTCTTCCCCAGTAACTTATTCCTCATCTCTCCCTGACTCCCCTTCTTACTCCTAATCTTCTCATTTTCAAGCACTTTACAGCCTCAACATTGAGATCAACAATTTCAGATCATAACCTCTGGCCCAATTTTTTTCTTTTTCTTTTTGGACAGCAGCTGTTGGTGTTGATTCTACTTTTCACATTTACACCTCCTCTAGATACATCTTTTTGTTCCTTTACTTGTCTCATTACTATTTCTCTTTGCTTTTCACCATCATTCCTTTTGTCATTTAATCTCTTTGCCTTCTACCCTATCACAGACCTTCCCTTTTGTTCTTTTCTGCCCTCTTCCCCTTTCCCTACCTGGTTTCAAAGCTGTTACATCGCAAAGTACTCCCCGTTCTGACGAAGTGTCATCAGCCTGAAACATTAACTCTCTTTCTCTCTCCACAGATGCTGTTGGACCTGCTGAGTATTTCTAGCATTTTCTGTTTTAATTTCAGATTTCCAGCATTTGCGGTACTTTGCTCTTCTCGTTTTTGACTTATGTTGGGATTTGGTTGTCTGCTCGGTTTTTTTCACTCTTTGCTGTAATTTTTTTTCTCTATTTCTTTTATTTCAGGCTCTGAAGGCTCATTTGACTCTGCAAGCAGCGAGCACTCACGAGCTGATCCAGAAGTTTTGTGCAAAGAAGATCCAACAACAGGTCTGCAGTGTATACTGTCAGCGAATCCAATACTAACTGAGGTGTTAAAGTCGAACAAATAGAGTAGAGGTATCATCAACTCTGGGTGAAAGCCAAGATGGTATTAAATTATGTCAAAAGATTAGTAATCAAACACAATGCTATTGTTAATTAGGAGAATTTGCAAGCACAGAGTGTAGGTTCTAGCAATGTACTTTGTGATTTATTTATGTTTATAGCTCATGACATTGATTGCCATTAATCGCCAATCACAACAACTGTAATGTCCCCAGGTGCTTCAGAGATATGAGAGGACAGAAAATGGATGCCAATCCAAAGCAGTCAATACGAAAGAGAACCAAAAGTTTGGTCAAGGATGTGGCTTTTAAGGTGGTCTTAAAGAGGGGCGGGGGGAGGGAGGGTGGTGATGTTGAGGTGGAGAAGTTTGGGCAGGAATTCAAGAGCATGGAGCCTAGGAGGTTGAAGGCAGAGCTGCCAATGGTGAGCTGAAGGGTGGGAGATATACACCAGAGTCAGAGGAATAAAACGTTTGGGACAATGTTGTCGAGCTGGAAGAGATTATAAAGATGAAGAGATGCCAATTCATGGAAGGATTTCAACAAAAGGGAGTAGAAATTAATCTGGGCCTGTTTTCACCACACCCCTTCAATTGCTTCCCGTCATATCCCACTTCATTCTCACCATAATCCGAAATCTCTTCCCGCCTTACCCCACAATCCCTTTCCACCATATCCCTCAGTCCCTATCCACCACATCCCTTTCTTCAGAAACACATCCAATTGTCTCTTGGCTCCATTTACAATGTTCACTTCAGTTTCATTCCCTACAACACTTTGGGTGAAAAGGCTGTTCCTTCCCCCCCAGCCCCCCACCACCCCCCCCGCCCCTCAGTCTGAATTACTTTAGTTTTAACTTGTGACCCCTCAGTCTGAACACTTTACCACAGTGAACAATTTGCCTGCAGCAGCTTTGTCCATTTTATTTTAAGGTGAAATTTGCATTTAGCACACAGCAGATATAACAGGTGTGAGCATAATAATCCCTTCAATAATTTTTCAATTTTATGAATGATCTGTATTGATTTCATAGCAAGATATTCATTTTTATGGGACTGGTTTGTGTGGTAATGATAAATTGCAAAAGGGAATTGGATAAATACTCGCAAAGGAAACAGTTACAGGGCTATGGAGAAAGAGAAGGAAGTGAGACCAATTGGAATGTTCTTTCAAAGTGCCAGAACAGGCATAAAGGGCCAAATGGCCTCCTTCAGTGCCATATAATTCTTTGAATGGGGAAGACACTGACCTGCTATTACCTGAAGCAGCCTTTGAATCCAACACACTCGTGGGATTGGATCCTCTTCTGTCTGTTGGCAAAATGGAATGAAATGAGCTTGGGCAGTCTCATCTCAGCTCTGAGTGGAGAGAAACCCATAGTAAAACATTTGGGACCAATTGGGAATCTCATTCAAAGGGGCCGGAGGTTAGATGAGGAGAAAATACACAGGTGACAAGGGTGCCACAGCAGGGAGCAAACTTCTGATAATGAAGCTGAGATACATTGATGAGACAGTGTACAGGGATCCTTGCTCAATATCTAACCTGTCCTGGGAGTGTTGGATGGAACAAAATACATGTATTGAACTACTTTTTTATCGTCCTAGGAAGATAGGAAATAGGAACCGGCCATTCGGCCCATCAAGTCTGTTCTGCCATTCAAACAGATCAAGGCTTCTCATAAATATTCATAAATAATGTTTAGTGTTAAAATTGAAAATGGTTTGTCTTGTGTTGATATTTTGAATAACTCTTAAGGAGTAGCAGATGTCCTAGGACTGTTTGATGCATATGTAAAGTGTTGGATTTCCTCAGAAGGACCAAAGTTCAAGACTCACGCCAGAGGCTTGAGCACATTAAACAGGCTGACATTCCTGTGCAGAACTGAGGGACTGCTGTATTGTCAGAGGTGGCCGTCTTTCAAAGGAGATGTTAAATCAAGGTCCATCTGCCCTTTCAGGTGGATGTAAACTTGTCCATGGCATTATTGAAAAATGAAGGAAGTTCTCTAGGGGTTGTGGCCAACATTTTATTGCTCAACCAACACCAGCAGAACTGATTATTTCTCATTGCTCTTTGTGGGACCTTGTTGTGCATAAATTGGCTGCCACGCTTACCTATATAACAGTGACTGCATTCAGAAATAATTAATTGGCTGTGAAGCACTTTGGGACGTCTTGAGGACTTGAAAGGTGCTATATAAATGCAAATTATTTTTTAATATTCCTGATCTTGAAAAATAAAAGATTAAATAACCCCATTTTCACTTAATGGTTCCTCCTCTTTTTTTTTTAAAGATCACTGATGAATGTTCCAAGTACGGTGCAGTGACTATAAAAGTCTTTTACGACAATCAAGTAAAAAGGCTCCATGTTGAAATCCTAAATGCTGTTAATCTCTTCCCACTAGATTCCAATGGTAAGAAAGGAGCTGCTGTTTGTGACTGAGGAGATGAGTTGCTCGTGTCATTACACTTTATGAATCTCTTCCTCATTCCCATTCTAACTGTCCCTGTGCAGGTACTAGTGATCCTTTTGTGGAGCTGACTCTGGAACCTAAACATATCTTCCCACTTGTAGAGAGCAAAACAACTCAACGCAAGGATAATGACCTCAACCCACTCTTCGACGAAGTCTTCGAGTTCAGGTACTTGAAATGGTTACAGCACAGAAGGCGGCCATTCGGCCCATCGTGTCTGTGTGCCAGCTCGCTGAGAGCAGCTCAGCTAGTCCCACTGCCTTTTCCCATGCAAATCTTTTCTCTTCAAATAATTATTAAAAGCCATGATTTAATCTGCCTGCACCACACGCTCAGTCAGTGCATTCCAGACCCTAACGACTTGCTACGTAAAAGAAAGGTTTTCTTCATGTCACCTCTGGTACTTTTGCCAATCACTTTAAATCTATGTCCTCTGGTTCGCGACCCTTCCGCCAATGGGAACAGTTTTTCTCTATCTACTCTGTCTAGACCCCTTGTGATTTTGAACACCTCTATCCAATCTCCTCTCAACCTTCTCTTCTCTGAGGGGAACAACATGCAGCTTCTCCAATCTATCCTCCTAACTGAAGTCCCTCATCCACGGAATCATTCTTGTGAATGTTTTCTGTACCTCTCCAATGCCATTTGGATGCAACACTCCAGTTGAGACCAAAACAGAGTTTTATAAAGGTTCATCGTAACTTCCTCACTTTTGTACTCTGTGCCTCCCAGGATCCCCTATGCCCTATTAACCACTTTCTCAATCTGCCCTGTAGATGCAGGCCCCCATCTGCCAAGAATGAGGCATATTAATTTTGTCATATGAACATTTATTTAAAACTTGCTGGGAAGAAGAGAAGGCCTGTTACAAGGGCTGCCAGACACTTAGCTGAAAAACATTTTCACACTAACAGACAGTGCTTGTGGAAACAAAAGGACCATTCCCTGACACATTCAACCCACAATGGATTTTGATCACCAGACATTGAAGGTGTAAGGAAGACCATTCCAGAGGCTGCTAAGGTGATACAATCCACAAAAGCCAGGACTGGTTAAACCAGCTGGTCACATGACTAACTGGCTGGTCCAGGGTTTTTTGAATTAGCCACAGAGTTTTTGAGCAGAGAAAGACTGTTTGCTCCTGGAGTGAGAAGACCTCTACTGTCTGCTTCCATCTCTTTCTCACAAGCCTCTGGACCCACTGAGGACACATGAAGTTCAAGAGAGAAAAGTCTCCTGCATCGAACAGGTTTAAGAAGAATACTGGGCCCAATGAAAATCAAGACCTACCTACAATCAAGGACTTTACAGCAAGCTCAAAGAACAGTAACCAAAACCATCTTCAGTTATTGCCTCAAACTTTTCCACTTTATTTTTTCTCTTTTCTGTCTCTATCTGCATTTGTGTATCGCATATGCATGCTAGCGTGAGCGTGTAGGGTATCCGTAGGCGTTAACTGAATTCGAGTTTTTTCTTTAAACCTAAGAAAACCTGTCTGGCTAGTTTCTTTGCCTTATAGAAACATAGAAAAATCGGAGCAGGAGTAGGCCATTCGGTCCTTCGAGCCTACTCCGCCATTCAATACGATCATGGCTGATCATCTAAACTCAGTAACCTGTTCCCGCTTTCTCCCTGTATCCCTTGATCTCATTAGCCCCAAGAACTATATCTAACTCTTTCTTGAATATATTTAATGATTTGGCTTCAACTGCTTTCCGTGGTAGAGAATTCCACAGGTTCACCACTCTCTGGGTGATGAAATCTCTCCTCATCTCAGTTCTAAATGGCTTACCCCTTATCCTTAGACTGTGACCCCTGGTCCTGGACTCTCCTGCCATCGGGAACATCCTTCCTGCATCTGGTCTGTCCAGTCCTGTTAGAATTTTGTAGGTTTCTATGAGATCCCCTCTCATTCTTCTAAACTCTAGCGAATACAAGCCTAATTGACCCAATCTCTCTTCATACATCAGTCCTGCCATCCCAGGAATCAGTCTGGTGAACCTTCGCTGCACACCCTCCTTTGCTGTACTCGAATCCTCTCGCTATGAAGGCCAACATACCATTTGCCTTCTTAACTGCCTGCACGCTTACTTTCAGTGACTGGTGCACCCAGGTCTCGATGCACTTCCCCCTTTCCCAATCTATCGCTGTTCAGATAATATGCCTTTCTGTTTTTGCCACCAAAGTGGATAACCTCACATTTATCCACATTATACTGCATCTGCCATGTATTTGCCCACTCACTCAACCTGTCCAAATCACACTGGAGCTTCTCTGCATCCTCCTCACAGCTCACACCCCCACCCAGCTTTGTGTCATCTGCAAACTTGGATATATTACATTTAATCCCCTCATCTATATCATTAATATATATTGTGAATAGCTGAGGTCCTAGCACTGATCCCTGCGGTACGCCACTAGTCACTGCCTGCCACTTGGAAAAAGACCCGTTTATTCCTACTCTTTGTTTCCTGTCTGCCAACCAGTTCTCTATCCATGTCAGTGCCTTACCCCCAATCCCATGTGCTTTAATTTTTCACGCTAATCTCTTATGTGGGACCTTATCGAAAGCCTTCTGAAAGTCCAAATACACCACATCCACTGGTTCTCCCTGATCTATTCTACCAGTTACATCCTCAAAAAATTCCAGTAGATTTGTCAAGCATGATTTCCCCTTCATAAATCCATGTTGACTTTGTCCGATCTTGTCATTGTTTTCCAAGTGCTCTGCTGTTACATCTTTTAGAATGGACTCTAGCATTTTCCCTACTACTGATGTCAGGCTAACCGGTCGAAAATTCCATTTTCTCTCTACCTCCTTTTTTAAATAGTGGGATTACATTAGCTACCCTCCAATCCGTTGTAACTGTTCCAGAGTCTATAGACTTTTGAAAAATGACCAGCAATGCATCTACTATTTCTATGGCCAGTTCCTTAAGTACATGGGATGTAGATTATCAGGCCCTGGGGATTTATCGGCCTTCAATCCCATCAATTTCCCTAACATCATTTCCCTACTTATACTGATTTCATACAGTTCCTCCTTCTCACTAGAATACAGTTCCTCCTTCTCACTAGGTGTGGCACCTTATCAAATGCCATCTCAAAATCCAAATATACTACATCCACTGGTTTCCCTTATCTACCCTGCTAATTATATCCTCATAAAATTCTTAATAAATTGGTCAAGCATGATTTTCCTTTCATAAAACTGTGTTGACTGTGCCTAATCAAATTGTGATTAACCAAGTATGTTGTTACCTTGTCCCTAATAATAGATTCCAGTATTTTCCCTACTACTAATAACTCCAACAGGCGCACTCCAGGTTGGATTTTTGTCTCCGTGCCTGAGCAGGGGAGTAATAATTGTCTTTTTGTGTGAATTGTCTTCAGCAATGTTACTCCGGAGCAGTGTCGGAGCGAGGGTGCCTGCCTACTCATCACTGTATTTGATCATGATACACTGCTCAGTGATGATCTGGAAGGGGAGGCATACTTCTCTTTGCAAGACATCCCTGGACTGGACAGCACTGAGGAAGCACTCAACAGCAGCAAGGTTCCTCAGAGCCGACTGACACTTGGCCATCCAAAACCAAACAGTAAGAATAAGCTGCCTTCTTCATTTTCCATATATACTGGACATTCATTCAGGTCAGTGGCCCAAACAGAGTAACATTTCCTTTGCTGTACCATCATATGGCAGCCCCTCCTGTGCCCGCCACTACTTTTTGTGTGAGTTCTGTACTCAAGGGATGTCAGTCGTGTGCAATGAAACACTTCAACTGTTTAAGTGCCCATTGTTAGCCTGAAACACTCCTAGTACAGATACAGCACAGGATAGGTACAGAGTAATGCCTCTCTACACTGTCCCCATCAAACTCTCCCACAGCAGGTACAGCATGGGTTACATACAGAGTACAGCACCCTCTACACTGTTCCATGAAACACTCCCAGGGCAGGTACAGCACTAGTTATAGTGTAAAGCTCCATCTACAGTGTCCCATCAAACACTCACAGAGCATGTCACTGTTGAGGATGACACATGAAGAATGGTCATCTGATATGAGGCTGGAGGGAACTGTGCCCCATCAGCAGTCAGTACTTTCAGGGAAAGAAAGACGAAACCGGGGAGGTAAAAGGATGCACACTGTAATCATGATCAATCTTAACTACCTCTCAACTCTGCAAGACTTGTCACTGGCTTTTATTTTCTTGACAGAAGACAATATACTGAAGTTATTAGAGGCACGAAAAGGAGACAGAGATGCTCAGGCATTCATCAAAATACGAAGGCAACGGGAAAGAAAGTCAATGGAAGTATAAAGGTTGCTGCAACCTCAGGGACCAACACTGGATGGACCTTCAGGCACCTCATTTCTTTCATTCTGTCATCCAGATGCACAAGTACATATTACTAACACCCCCACCTGCCACGTGATGTATGGAAAATTGTGAGCAATATACGAGTGATTTCCCAATATGTGCGTCTGGTGGGCAAGCAAGTGAGCAGACCCCTCTCCACACCGAGTGTTTGTGAAGCCAGCTTTTTCTGTGGGAGTCTCATTATTTCCGGGGCCTCGGGCTATGGTTTCTCTCCAGGAAGCTCACTTTCATTTGTCTTGAACTGTTCCTTTGATCTTCAGACTCATGGGATGCAAAATTGGGATTGTTTGCACCTGTTTTTGGATGTTCTGAGTGCCCTTAGACTTCCAAAATGGCATCCTCAGTGCCCACACTTTTGGGGCGAGTCATGCCAGGCGCCATATTGATGAGGGCATTAGCGTATACAGTGAATGGCTACTAGAAATCTACAGAGCAGGCAGATCATTAGATCAATCAACATGCGATGCTAATTTGACATCAGTGGTTCCATTTTGGAGCTCAATGCTTTGCACAGCTGAACATGTATTCAGCAGCAGGAAGGCTCCATTTCCCCACTACCGCTATTTAATTTGTTGCTGATTTGATTTCTACTGGCTGTGGCTTCAACTCTACAAGTGCTTGGTGCTTTCTATAGTTGCTTAAAGTTGCAAAATCTACAAGGAACTGTGCGGCAGGTCCTGAAGATTTTGCTGACTTCAAGTCTTTTACACAAACCAGACATGGGTGCACTAGTAGCCTTTATCCTTGGAATAGAGCATGACTTGGAAAAGGAACAGAGGACATATAGAGCAGGACAAGATGCTGGAAGAGGGAGGAAGAAGATGGGGAGAAGTGCTCTCAGCAGGAGGCCATATCCAGCCAGGGTGCTTGGGGAACAATTCTCCTCCTGGAACCTCAATGAGGAACAGTGTGTGAGATGTCTCCACTTCAGTAAAGATGTCCTCATTAAAATCTGCCACCTGCTGCAGCCAAAACTGCAAACATAGAGCAGGGCAAGAACTGCATTGTCAGTGGCTGTGAAGGTGACCATAGTAACGAACTTTTATGTGTCTGGCTCCTTCCAGGCTGGAGCTGGGGAAATTTACAGCATCTTGCAGTTTGCGGTCCACTGTTGCATACAGGAGGTCATTGACGCTTTCTATCATTGAAACCCAACTACATTTTATTTTCTCTTGCTAGAGAGAAGCAGGCGGAGTGAGCACATAGCTTTGCTAGAATTGTAAGCTTCCCCGTGGCGCAGGGATGACTGCACACACATAAATTTGCAGGTGCTGCTGGTCAACTCTGCCCTGTACCAGAATCAAAAGCTATTCAACTCCCTCAATGCCACAAAATAAACATTCCAAACCAAATTTATGAATGAAATTATTCCATATTGCACACAAAAGTCAACTAATCACCCTTGTACAATCTCTTACGGCCTGTCTTCTGTGTACCTTTGCCTGTCCTAGTGCTCCTACACAGTGCTACCCCAGTGGCTGCAGGAAGGCTGTTGACTTTCAGTGGAGGAGACTGCGGGTGGCCTTGGAGGACAACCTCGAGCATCTCTGGGCCTTGAAGGCCCAGTTTCAGACTGCACCATCTTGGCCTGGCTGGCTGACCTCGTTAAAAGGCCCTTAATGCCTGAATGAGGGATCCAGCATTGGGAAGGGGAGCCCTGAGAGCCACACCCTGCCCTAGCTGCCGACCACCCTCCCCCAACCCCGCCAGACCCCTCTTGCCCTCTCCCACCTGTGGCCTGGGTCCAGTGCCACTCCTGGGCCTCGGGTGGGTGTTCCACCGGGAGCAGCCACTGCCTCTGTGGTGGCGCTGCTCAGTTAAAGAGCTGCTGGCTTCTGATTGGCCAATAGCTCTCAGCAAGCAGGACATCTGTCACGGGGCTTTGATCCCGGGGAAGGCCTGCCACTGTCCACTTAAATGCCTAATTGGCACTTGATTCAGCGGGCCTTCCACAAAAGGGGTGAAGCAGGGTTCTCGACTGTGCTTTTGCTGGAGGTCGAGACCCCCATCGCCCGGATAAAATCCTGGCCATTAATTCTGTTTCTCCCTCCACAGATGCTGCTGAGTATTGCCAGCATTTTCTGTTTTCATGTCAGATTTCCAGCATTTGCAGGATTTTGCTTTCATTTTAGCTACTGCTTTCGTTGCAATGGAACTGTCATTGGCCATTAAACCCTACATCATGGTTAGGTCTACCAGTGTGCAAATGGAGTTGGCCAACGCTTCCATACTGGAAAGGACAGGCTCCAAGCTCTGCACAAAGCCCTGTGCCAAGTTGGTGCTGGACTCCTCCATGCTCCTTGACATTGTATGCAGGCTCTCCAGCAGGCTTCCCAATGCATCAAGCATTTTGTTGTGCACACCCCATCAGCTTTCTTCTGTAGGCAACCCCATCAAGGTGCTCGTCTGCAAGCCCTCCACTGAGCTGGCACCTATGCTATCCTTACCCTAGCTGTAGGCCACTTATGCCCGGTGTCTCACCACGTGCAGATCCCACCTCAATGCTACCCTCTAAATTACACACACTGTCAGTATCTGACTTGGTGGCTGCCATTCTGAAATTGAGTGATGGCGAGGCTTCATCACCAATGTTTTCTTGCTTTTCCTCCACTGACCAGGTTGCCGTTCTTGGGTATCTAAAAGGAGAAAAGCACAAGGGTAAGGTAGTGTTGCAGGGAGGCAGGGAAAGTAAGAGGTATGTGCTTACACCATTTGCGACTTGTAAATCAGAACAGAGTGTGGTATGAGGAGGAGTTGGAATGTGGGAAGGAGGATTAGGTATGAGAATACCATCAGCTTTGATAATTTTATCTCTGCCGCTAGCCACAGTCTCAGTCATGGCCAGTAATGTCTCCTCCATGAGGTTCAGGCTATGCAGGGATATCTGTCCCCTTCTGGTTAACTCCTGCTGCCTCTGGTTATGTACTACCTTGTCCTGCAAGAGAGAGGGAAGTGTGTTAGTGAATGTGGTGCAATCTGTTTGGCTGTTGTGGCTGTCATGGTTGAATAGCTGGCAGTATGCCTAAGCTGTGAGTTGTGGGTGAGAGGCTTGCAGCAGTGCTAAGTGAGAGAGAGGGTGAGGTGAAGCATATGAATGATAAGTATGAGTCCTGATGGATAGAGATTATTGGTAGGTGAGTGATGGTGGTGTGGTGAATTGAACAGTGTCTGAGGCTAATAGTGCAGTTGGCAGCATATAGCATATGAAGGTGCAGTCACAGATCGTGACCACTCATGTGAACTTCTTGCAGCACTGCATCCAGGTCCTCAGGACTTAACTGCTGGCATTGACCTTCATGATTGCCTACTCCCACTTCCTTCTGAACATGTGTCTGCAGGGTCTCCTGACCCTCTGCAGATACAGGACATCTCTCCTCCTTTCCACCTTCTCCACCAAGGCCTCCAAGACAGTGTTCGAAAACTTTGGAACACATGCTCTCCTGTGTTGTGCCATCATTCAATGGTCCACAGATCCAATTCAACCCCCACAGGACTACTAGCACCGGCTCCAGCTACAATGCACCTCCCCTTTAAAAGCTGCAGGCTAGCTTTATGCGGTATTAGCCATTCACAATATTGGCTCTCTACTGAAGTGTCCAGCCAATCAACAGCACACTTAGAGCTGACTGGACACTGAAATAATTGAAATGAGCAGGCAGCATGAAGTTTGTGTACTGCCTGCATTACAGTCACAGGCATGGTCTTGTCGTGCATCACATTGCCCATTTTTGGGGGCTATCAGATTTATTCCCCATCTTGTTTCACTCAGGATTTTCAGTGGATTCCACAGCACTGTTGTTTCCCTTTGGATAAGTCACACAGTAGTTTTTAATTGTTCTGGGTGTTGTATAACCGTAAACTGTTCAGAGTCAGTCTCAATAAGATCATGTTAAGTGTGTGTTTTTGTCATTTTGTTTAATATAAGATTTATGTTTCTGCGTAGCTCTTGTGCTTTGCAACAGCTACCTGCATCAGACTTTATACAGTGCCAGCTTGGCCCCGAGTGGAATCTAAGCCCTACTCCAGGACTTGAGCATGTAGCTTAGGCTGCCATTCCAATGTGATGCTAAGGAAATGCTGCATTGCCAGAGGTGGCATCCTTTGTATGAAATGTTAAAAATGCCAAAGCACTAGCTGAAGAGTTCGCCCTGATGCCCTGGCAAATATTTATCCCTCAACAGACACCTAAAAACAGATTATCTGGTTACATTGCTGTTTGTGGGATCTTGCTGTGTGCAAGTTGGCTGCAATGTGTCCTACATTACAGTGACTCCACTTCAAAAGTATTTCATTGACAAAGCTCTTTGGGACATCCTGAATCAATAAATGCATGTCTATCTGTATCTCATTACTGCCTATGGGATCTTGCTCTGTGCAAAATTGTATATGTACTATTTTGGGACAATTCTGAGAGATGTGAGAAGGTTCTGTAAATGTGCCTTATTGTGTGGAGTTCTATTTATGTATTAGAGTTAGCTTTATGAATGTGTGCTCTCTGAGGGACCCCTGCCCACTCGGAAGGCAGGAAATTGTGGGGAATGTGTTGTAATTTCTAGACAGATGCTCCCAGTGGGTGAGGCTCCCTAGTGGGACTCTACATTCTTAAAATTGACCCTCTAAATTCAACTGATAACGGGACAAGCCTGAGGGATGGTTTTATTTTACTGTTTGCAAAAGAATTTTACTTCTCAAATAAGACACATACATCGGTTAAAATTCCTCTGCCAACCACATATATTCAGTAAAATGGGATTTTTAGCAATTAAATCTTTGCACCTTTACCTCACTGCTTTCTGGTGTAGTTGTTCTCACTTCATCTGCTGTGGCTCAGTGGGTAACACTCAACTCTGAGTCAGAAAGTTATGGGTTCAAGTCCCACTCCAGATACTGGAGTACAAAAATCAAAGCTGACACTCCAGTGCAGTACTGTGGAAGTGCTGAACTGTTGGAGGTGCTGCCTTTTGGATGAGACATTAAACCAAGTGCTCTTTTTGATGGAGGCAGAGGACAAAACCAAGAAAGTTATGCTGAACCTTTCAATACTGCCTTCTCCCTGCACCCTCCAATACTTGTTAGGCCCCAACTGAAGTATTGTGACCAATTCTGGGGACCAGACTTTAGGAGCGATGTCAAAGCCTGAGAAAGGGTGCAGAGGAGATTTACTCAAATGGTAAAAGACTTCAGTTACATGGATAGACTAGTAAGCTTAAGGTTAAATTATGAATGGTTCTGATACTGTTAATGACATACCGTTTCCAGTGGCAGACGGGTTAATAACCAGAGGACACAGATTTAAAGTAACTGGGGGAAAAAAGCCTTGAGACAAGATGAGGAAAAAAATTACACAGTAAGTTGTTATGATCTGGAATGCACTGCCTGAAAGGGTAGTGGAAGCAGATTCAATAGTAACTTTCAAAAGCCAATTGGATAAATAGTAGGAATGGAAAAATCTGCAGGGCTTTGGGGGAAGAGCAGAGGAGTGGGACTATAGGATAGTTCTTTCAAAGAACCAGGACAGGCACAATGGACTGAATAGACTCCTCTGTGCTGTATCATTCTATGATGCTATCCACATAACCCATGCTGTACTTGTTCCACGAGGTATTTGATGGGACGGTGTAGAGGAAGCTTTCCTCTGTATCTAACCAATGTGGTGCCTGCCCTGAGTACGTAGGATAGGACAGAATAGAGGGAGTTTTACTCTATGTGCTGTAGTTGTATTGGGAATATATGATGTAGAACCCTACAGCCCTCCCAGATATCTGCACTCCTCCAATTCTGGACTGTGTGCAACCCCCATTTTAATTGCTCCAACATTGGCAGCCCTGCTTTCAGCTGTCTCAATCCTAAACTCTGGAATTCCCTCCCTCAACTTCTCCACTCTCTGCCTCTCTCCTCCTCCTTTAATATGCTCCTTAAAACCTACCTCTTTTCCCAAGCTTTTGGTCACCTCTCCTAACAATCTCCTTATGTGGCTCGTCAAATTTTGTCTGATAATACCCCTATGAAATGCCTTGGGATGTTTTACTAGGTTCAAGGTGCTGTATAAATGCAAATTATTGATCTTGTAATAGCTTTTAAAAGGAAAGTGGATAAATATTTGAAAAAGAAAAAATGGGACAGATCTTTCAGATAGCCAGAACAGGTGGGATGAATGGAAGGGAAAAGGGATCAAGCTCCCTCAGAGCGCGGACATGCTCTGAATATCCTCCTTCTGTGCTGTAACTTTCTGTGACTTTTAGTGGAGGAAGGGAACAAGTGGGAGGGAATTCCCTTCAAGGCTTGCAAATGATAGATGAAAATATAAAAATGACAGGTAAGAAAAGGCCACCTGGTTCATCAAGTTTGCCCCACACGGAGGATGGCCAGAGCATCATGATCAGCCACACTCCCGCACCCCACGGCCATGTGATGTCCTGGCAAAGGCAGAACAGAAAAAATTACCCAAGGCCATTAAAGGGGGAAACTCTGGAAAATTCCTCTTTGACCCCCTCAGGCGATTGACCACGTGCATGTTAACTGTTAATCCTCTCATCTTCTGTATGATGCAATCTCTGCCCAGACAAGAACTGGTCCAGCTCCCTCTTGAAGGCTTGGAGAGAGTCAGCACCCACCACACCATCCAGCAACACATCCAAATGGTTTATTGCTCTCCGGGGAATGTAGAACCATTTAGCCTATTCCTATTTCCATGTAGTTTAAATGCAAAAGTCCTGTCCTCCCCTATCTAATAACTGAAATAATCTATCACTAGGCATGCAATCCAGCATTTTCATTATTTTATATATCTTGGCGATGCTCCGGTTTAAAATGAAAACACTTCAAACAACAAGGCCTTAAGGCTGAGAGAGAATTGAATGCCTGCCCTGACCTGATCACCTGTTTCTTCCCTCTCCAAGTGCTTGCTCCAAACTCTTTCCCACTCCTTCCCATTCCATCCTGAGAAACAGGGTGTTTCTGCCCCTTACCCACCCTCCTGCCCCAACTGCCCTCGAGCCCTTCCCTCTCCTTCCTATGGTCTTTTACCTTGCACTCCCATGCCTTCCTGCCCCACACCAGTCCACATCCCTCCTGACCTGCACCCTACATGTGTCATTAGAATAGGGGACTTGTGTTTTAGGTCCCTTTCTCCATTGATAACCCACTGGTTCACATCACTGCCTGGACCCCTCCCCGATTCATGCCCCTTTGCTATTTCCTCATTCGTCTCCTGCATGAAGAACCGATTCCTTCCCACCTCTCACCCTTTATATCTGTCTCCTGCCGCCTCCCTTGCTTTATTTCCCCTTTCCTTTAAATGAGTTACCAGGAATGAGGCTAGGATGTCAATTTACTCTGTTGCTAAGTGAGTAAAGAGGGAGGTTAGAAAAATCTTTTGTATGCATAATGTTGTTGCAGCATACAGTGCTTTAACAAAGGCTGTGGTTCAGGCAGAGCTCATTGGAAATTACAAAAGGACTAACTGGGTAAGGTGGAAATATTAAAGAACAAAGAACTGTACAGCACAGGAACAGGCCATTCGGCCCTCCAAGCCTGCGCCGATCTTGATGCCTGCCTAAACTGAAACCTACTGCACTTCCGGGGACCGTACCCCTCTATTTCCATCCTATTCATGTATTGGTCAAGATGCCTCTTAAACATCATTATCGTACCTGCTTCCACCACCTCCCCCTGCAGCAAGTTCCAGGCACTCACCACCCTCTGTGTAAAGAACTTGCCTCGCACATCCCCTCTAAACTTTGCCCCTCGTACCCTGAACCTATGTCCCCTAGTAACTGACTCTTCCACCCTGGGAAAAAGCTTCTGACTATCCACTCTGTCCATGCCACTCATAACTTTGTAAGCCTCTATCATGTCACCCCTCCACCTCCGTCGTTCCAGTGAAAACAATCCGAGTTTATCCAACCTCTCCTCATAGCTAATGCCCTCCAGACCAGGCAACATCCTGGTAAACCTCTTCTGTACCCTCTCCAAAGCCTCCACGTCCTTCTGGTAGTGTGGCAACCAGAATTGCACGCAATATTCTAAGTGTGGCCTAACTAAAGTTCTGTACAGCTGCGGACCTGTACGCCCAGCTCTCTCTGCCTGTCAATACTCCCAAGGGCTCTGCCATTTACTGTATACTTCCCACCTGCATTAGATCTTCCAAAATGCATTACCTCACATTTGTGCGGATTAAACTCCATCTGCCATTTCTCCGCCCAAGTCTCCAACCGATCTATATCCTGCTGTATCCTCTGACAATCCTCATCACTATCCGCAACTCCGCCAACCTTTGTCGTCTGCAAACTTAATCAGACCAGCTACATTTTCCTCCAAATCATTTATATATACTACAAAGAGCAAAGGTCCCAGCACTGATCTCTGCAGAACACCACTAGTCACAGCCCTCCATTCAGAAAAGCACCCTTCCACTGATACCCTCTGTCTTCTATGACAGAGCCAGTTCTGTATCCATCTTGCCAGCTCACCTCTGATCCCATGTGACTTCACCTTTTGTACCAGTCTGCCATGAGGGACCTTGTCAAAGGCTTTACTGAAGTCCATATAGATAACATCCACTGCCCTTCCTTCATCAATCATCTTCGTCACTTCCTCAAAAAACTCAATCAAATTGTTTTCACTGGAACAACAGAGGTGGAGTGGCGACATGATAAAGGTTTACAAAGTTATGAGTGGCATGGACAGAGTGGATAGTCAGAAGCTTTTTCCAAGGGTGGAAGAGTCAGTTACTAGGGGACATAGGTTTAAGGTGAGAGGTGCAAAGTTTAGAGGGGATGTGCGAGGCAAGTTCTTTACACAGCGGGTGGTGAGTGCCTGGAACTTGTTGCCAGGGGAGGTGGTGGAAGCAGGTACCATAGAGACGTTTAAGAGGCATCTTGACAAATACATGAATAGGATGGGAATAGAGGAATACAGACCCCGGAAGTGCAGAAGGTTTTAGTTTAGGCAGGCATCAAGATCGGCGCAGGCTTGGAGGGCCGAATGGCCTATTCCTGTGCTGTACCGTTCTTTGTTCTTTATTAATGAGACACGACCTCCCCTTCACAAAACCATGCTGCCTCTCGCTAATAAGTTCATTTGTTTCCAAATGGGAGTAAATCCTGTCCCGAAGAATCCTCTCTAATAATTTCCCTACCACTGATGTAGGGCTCACCGGCCTATAATTTCCTGCATTATCCTTGCTACCCTTCTTAAACAAAGTAACAATATTGGCTATTCTCCTGTCCTCTGGGACCTCACCTGTAGCCAATGAGGATGCAAAGATTTCTGTCAAGGCCCCAGCAATTTCTTCCCTTGCCTCCCTTAGAATTCTGGGGTAGATCCCGTCAGGCCTTGGGGACTTATCTACCTTAATGCTTTGCAAGACACCCAACACCACCTCCTTTTTGATAATGAGATGACTGAGACTATCTACACTCCCTTCCCTAGGCTCATCATCCACCAAGTCCTTCTCTTTGGTGAATACTGATGCAAAGTACTCATTTAGTACCTCACCCATTTCCTCTGTCTCCACACATAGATTCTCTTCTCTGTCCTTGAGCGGGCCAACCCTTTCCCTAGTTACCCTCTTGCTCTTTATATACATATAAAAAGCCTTGGGATTATCCTTAATCCTGTTTGCCAATGACTTTTCATGACCCCTTTTAGCCCTCCTGACTCATTGCTTAAGTTCCTTCCTACTGTCTTTATATTCCTCAAGGGATTTGTCTCTTCCTAGCCTTCCAGCCCTTACGAATGCTTCCTTTTTCTTTTTGACTAGGCTCACAATATCACGCATTATCCAAGGTTCCCGAAACTTGCCAAACTTATCCTCCTTCGTCACAGGAACATGCTGGTCCTGGATTCTAATCAACTGACATTTGAAAGACTCCCACATTTCAGATGTTGATTTACCCTCAAACAGCCACCCCCAATCTAAATTCTTCAGTTCCTGCCTAATATTGTTATAATTAGCCTTCCCCCAATTTAGCACCTTCACCCGAGGACTACTCTTATCCTTATCCACAAGTACCTTAAAACTTATGGAATTATGGTCACTGCTCCCGAAATGCTCCCCTACTGAAACTTCGACCACCTGGCCGGGCTCATTCCCCAATACCAGGTCCAGTACGGCCCCATCCCTAGTTGGACTATCTACATATTGTTTCAAGAAGCCCTCCTGGATGCTCCTTACAAATTCTGCCCCATCTAAGCCCCTAGCACTAAGTGAGTCCCAGTCAATATAGGGGAAGTTAAAATCACCCACCACTACAACCCTGTTACCTTTACATCTTTCCAAAATCTGTCTACATATCTGCTCCTCTACCTCCCGCTGGCTGTTGGGAGGCTTGTGGTAAACCCCCAACATCGTGACTGCACCCTTCCTATTCCTGAGCTCCACCCATATTGCCTCGCTGCACGACCCCTCAGAGGTGTCCTCCCGCAGTACAGCTGTGATATTCTCCTTAACAAGTAATGCAACTCCCCCACCCCTTTTACATCCCCCTCTATCCCGCCTGAAGCTTCTAAAGCCTGGAACATTTAGCTGCCAATCCTGCCCTTCCCTCAACCAAGTCTCTGTAATAGCAACAACATCATAGTTCCAAGTACTAATCCCAGCTCTAAATTCATCTGCCTTACCTCTTATACTTCTCGCATTGAAACAAATGCACTTCAGACCACCAGTCCCGCTGTGCTCAGCAACATCTCCCTGCCTGCTCTTCCTCTTAGTCTTACTGGCCTTATTTACTAGTTCCCCCTCATTTATTTCACCTGCTGTCCTACTGCTCTGGTTCCCACCCCCCTGCCATACTAGTTTAAACCCTCCCGAGTGACGCTAGCAAACCTTGCAGCCAGGATATTTGTGCCCCTTCAGTTTAGATGCAACCCGTCCTTCTTGACCAGGTCCCATCTGTCCCTGAAGAGATCCCAATGGTCCAGATATCTGAAACCCTCCCTTCTATACCAGCTATTCAGCCACGTGTTTAGCTGCACTATCTTCCTATTTCTAGCCTCACTGGCACATGGCACAGGGAGTAATCCCGAGATTACAACCCTAGAGGTCCTGTCTTTTAACTTTCCACCTAACTCCCTAAACTCCCCCTGCAGGACCTCGTCACTCTTCCTGCCTATGTCATTGGTACTGATGTGTACCACAATATCTGGCTTTTCACCCTCCCCCTTCAGAATGCCCCCTGTCCGTTCAGAGACATCCTTGACCCTGGCACCAGGGAGGCAACATACCATCCTGGAGTCTCTCACGTCCACAGAAGCACCTATCTGTGCCCCTGACTATAGAGTCCCCTATAACTATTGCTCTTCTGCGCTTTGTCCCTCCCTGCTGAACAACAGTGCCAGCCATGGTGCCACTGCTCTGGCTGCTGCTGTTTTCCCCTGATAGGCCATCCCCCCCAACAGTATCCAAAACAGTATACTTGTTAGAGAGGGGGATAGCCACAGGGGATTCCTGCACTGACTGCCTGCCCCTTCTAGCGGTCACCCATCTATCTGCCTGCACCTTGGGTGTAACCACTTTTCTCAAACTCCTGTCTATGACACTCTCTGCCACCTGCATGCTCCTAAGTGCATCCAGTTGCCGCTCCAACCGATCCATGCGGTCTGTGAGGAGCTGCAACTGGGTACACTTCCTGCAGATGTAGTCGTCCGGAACGCTGGAAGCATCACGGACCTCCCACATCTCACAGGTGAAGCACTTCACCCCTCTAACGGACGTTTCTAGCACTAATTAAATTAATTTAAAATAAATACTTATTAAATCCTTACTAAATTGTTATAACTATATGGTCCCTAGTGCTATATTCCTACTATAAATATTAAATGCTAACTAAATACAGTAATCTCCTCCCTCTGGTTTGGTTACTCTACTTATTAATTAGTTAATTAGGGTTTTAATCAATTTTTATCAATGTTTTATTTTCATATCAGTAAAAAAAAATTCCCCACCAGCCAATCAGGTCACAGCTTTCCTGTGACATCACTTTCAGTTTTTATTACCAGAGGTAAGTTTTTTTTATACTTACAGGTCCGGAACTCTGTCCTCCAAGTCCTCTTCCAGTCAGCTGTGCTTTTTGGAAGCTCTGGGCTCCCCTCACTCTGAGGACAGGTAGGAAATGAAAGGAGCTCCTCACCAAACTTCCTCACTTACCAAACTTCCACTATAGTACTCTAGTGTAAACAAAGTCAGCACTGTAAGATGGCTCAATTTTATACTGACTTACTCTAGCCCCCTGAAAACTGGTTTAAACCAATTCTCTAATTAACAAGGTGCAGCTGCAAGCAGAGCCTGAGTGAACCCTGTTTAAAGCTGGTCGAAAACTCACCTTCCCCAACCCTAACAGCAACTGTTATGTTGATCTGCTAAATAAAAGACAGATTAGATTTAAGATGAAATTAACCTTTAATTATCCTCACTTACCAAACTTCCACTGTAGCACTCTATTGCAACCCAAGTCAGCACTCCAGTGCAAACAAAAGAGTACTTTGCATTGGGTCTTCTCTCTTGAAGGTTATCCTTGACTAGAATTGCATGATTTTAATCATAAAACTAGTAATATTAAAATAGATGGACATATTGGGCAGAATTTTACTGGCTCCCAGTTGGCAGGCGGGGGAGGGGCAGTAAAACAGCAG
This sequence comes from Heterodontus francisci, assembly GCF_036365525.1. Taxonomy (NCBI): domain Eukaryota; kingdom Metazoa; phylum Chordata; class Chondrichthyes; order Heterodontiformes; family Heterodontidae; genus Heterodontus; species Heterodontus francisci. Next base: position 15,591,827 of record NC_090396.1, read on the forward strand.
GGAGTTGCCTTGGGGCGGCTCCCCAATGCAGTCCCACCATTGGGAAAGTTTTCCAGTGGTGGGCTGCGAGGTGGATAAACTGCCCACTTCAAGGAGGTGGGCAGCCTATTTGCATAATTAAAGGTTCTTTTAAGAGTCATTTTATGGGGCTGTTGGGATTTTGCCGACATCAGGGTGGTCTGCTGCCTTCTGGGGAGGCCACCAGCTTCATGCAGGCGGCTGTCCCGCGGGAGCCCAAGGGCCATCTGAGGTAGAGATTATACTGGGTTTTGGAGAGTGGGATTATACTGGGCTATGGGGAGTGGGATTATACTGGGTTATGGGGAGTGGGATTTACTGGGCTATGGGGAGTGGGGTGATAATGGGTTATGGGGAATGGGGTTATACTGGGCTATGGGGGGAGGGCAGTGGAATTATACTGGGCTATGGGGAGTGGGGTTATACTGGGCTATGGGGAGTGGGATTATACTGGGCTATGGGGAGTGGGATTTACTGGGCTATGGGGGAGGGCAGTAGAACTATACTGGGCTATGGGGAGTGGGATTATACTGGGCTATGGGGAGTGGGGTTATACTGGGCTATGGGGAGTGGGATTATACTGGGCTATGGGGAGTGGGATTTACTGGGCTATGGGGAGTGGGATTATACTGGACTATGGGGAGTGGGATTATACTGGACTATGGGGAGTGGGATTATACTGGACTATGGGGAGTGGGGTTATACTGGACTATGGGGAGTGGGATTATACTGGGCTATGGGGAGTGGGATTTACTGGGCTATGGGGGAGGGCAGTAGAACTATACTGGGCTATGGGGAGTGGGATTATACTGGACTATGGGGAGTGGGATTATACTGGGCTATGGGGAGTGGGATTTATTGTTATGGGGAGTGGGATTATAATGGGTTGGTGACAGGACAGGTCAGTTGTTCAATGCCAGTAAATAGGAGCCTCCCTCAATTTGTTAAAATGCTGACTAAATGCAGGTTCATTCTAAATGAAAAGAGAAAGAGAATACTCAGCATGTCTAGCAGCATCTGGAGAAACAGAATTACTGTTTCGAGTCGGAAATGACTGTTCTTCCGAGTCATACCCGACTCGAAACGTTAATTCTGTTTCTCCACAGATGCTAGTTCACCTGCTGAATATTCCCAGCACTTTCTCTTTTCCTTTCAGATTTCCAGCATCGGCAGCATTTTGCTTTTCAATCTAAATGAGCTGTTCTCATTCCCAGTCCATCAGTTTTCTCAGACCTGGTGTGGATAGCAGTTCAGCCTCGCGCCGCCACATTCCCGCTCTCGCTCTGACTGCCCGACCTTGATGCCAGCCGGAGGATCGAAAATTTCGCTCAAATAAGCCAATCGGAACAAGCCGCTTACCTTAAGGTTGATTGGTTCGTTTTGAGAGAATGGACCTATAGCGATGCGAGTTTAAAGACCAATCAGAAGCTGGATTTGTAACCAATCGGAGCAAGGTTTGTCCCACGGGGAGGTGGTGTGGGCGATGATGACGTCAGCGCGTAGGCACGTCGCGCCTATAAATAGCAGGATTGGCCCCGGCTCGTGCACTATAGCGAGGGCGAGCAGAGAGTGTGGTTGTTGCTGGAAGGTAAGTGCCGTTTGGCGTGCCGGTGTTGTTGGAGGGCGCCGGGGATTATGCAGGCCGTCGCTCAGTGGGTCGTCGGCTCCAGTTGGGGTTGTCCACGTTTTCCGTGAGTGCTGGCCGACCTGGGTACTTTCGGCTGTCGGTTTAGTTCGCAGAATGAAGCGGCGATCTCTCGCCTTCGGCCGGGATCAACTGCAGTGAGACTGGCAGCTTGACACAAAATGGCGGGCGGGGGAGGGGAGATTGCTGAGCCTTTGTCCGGTAGCGCTCGGGACAGAGGTAACGACAACAAATAAGGGAGGGCGAGAGAGAGAGGATCCGTGTTTTCATCTCCCCCACCCACATCTTCCTCGTAAATTCCCCTCCCACTTGCAGCTCCCGCTATCTTCCTTCCAACTCTCTTAACCTCTGCCCCCATCTTTTTCTCCCTCCCCCTCCTTTCCTTCCCCCACCCGTAACCAAGCATGCTGCAGATCTTTTCTTAATTTTGTCATTTGGAATGTTTATTTGCTGATATGCTGACCAAGATAGGAAGGGAAAAGTGATGTTCTAATGTGCTGCTTGATATCTCACACCCCCCCCCCCCCCCCCCACTCCAGCAGCTTGAAGCAAGATGGCTCGAACCAAACAAACAGCCCGTAAGTCCACAGGAGGCAAAGCACCCAGGAAACAGCTGGCAACCAAAGCAGCAAGGAAGAGTGCACCGTCTACTGGTGGAGTGAAGAAACCCCATCGCTACAGGTATTGGGATGGGTACAATGCAAAACTCTACAGTGCATTGACTATTTGGCGTTGCTAATTATTTTTCTTTTGAGGTGTTTGGGGCTCAGGTGGTGATCTGTTCTTTCCCTCCGGCAGAATGCTGCTGATCTGTTCCTCCTATTGGGAGGATCACAACCACAGAATTGTCACAGCCCATCGTGTCTGCACCAGCTCTCAACAGGACGTTTCAGTGTCCTTGTGTTTAGGACCATGGTTGTGTTGGAGGCACACTGTTTGTCCTTCATCTGTATAGTCTTGCTGATGGGAGTACTTCATACAAACCTCTTGACAAGATCCAGTGAAATCTTGCTTTTATGTCTAGCCCTATTACTTTGGGTTCTATCTACAAAGATGGTTTGTAAGTCAAAATTTTTGGACTGCGTTACTTGCAATAGGTTTCAGTAGGGTAGTCTGATCTGTTTACATCTCAAGCAGCATCTTTGAAGAGGGCCATTTTTCTGAATGAAGAGTTGAGACTTGAGCATTAAAGTGACCTACCTCTCCCAACAGGTGCTGCCTGAACGAAGTGCTTCCAGTTTCTGTAGTATTCTGACATCGGATTAGAGAATTTTATCAAGACAAATAAGTGAACATTTGTAATTGAATCATTGATTCAGTAATCTGTGTTGGCTGTTTCAGACCTGGTACTGTTGCTCTGAGAGAAATTCGGCGATACCAGAAGTCCACAGAATTGCTGATTCGTAAACTGCCCTTCCAGCGACTGGTGCGTGAGATTGCACAGGATTTCAAGACTGATCTGAGATTCCAAAGTGCTGCGATTGGTGCACTACAGGTACAGTCAGTGTAATTGCTTTTTATGGAGGAGTGGGTAAAAAGATGGTGATATACTCTGGGTTGCATGTAGGAATAACTTGGGTTGCACAGTCAGGTATTTTGACAGGTAACTATCAAATATTTATGGTCTGTTAAATATTTTCTACACTTTAAAATTTCCAAATACTCCTATGTAGGTCTCTCAACTTATTGTATCAAGAGTACACCCTTTTCCCAATATTCAGATAAACCAGCTCAAAATGCAACTGCTACTTGTATTTAAATGTTATATAAAATTTACAGTACAGCAATGTGTTTGTACCAACTGGTGTGAAGACATTTCTCATGTGGAGGCAGAAGGGAAAACTGGCATTGGGGTTTAAAAAAAAAAGGCTACGGTTCTAAACAAAAGATTAGTCAGAGGGGTTTCACGGTGGAGAAATATAAGGTTGTGATTCAAGCGTGGGTCCCAAGGCTGCTGAAGGCATAGCACAAGTAGTGAGATGAACTGATTGGGGTGGGGGAAGCATGCGGTGGCGGGGTGAGGAGAGTGCCCCAGGTAAGAAGGTTGAGAATTCAGGTGAGGTTGTGGGGCTGAATAAACTTGACAGGGGTGAGTGAATGGGAGAAGCTGAATATATGGTGAAGACCTAAATTTGAAATTCTGGCTGCCATTGTAAGTCAGGTGGAATAGGCAAGCAGGACTCATCTGTGCACCCCACACAGTGGTGTGATTCCAACAGAAGCTAGTTGATGACTTCTTGTGTTGAAAAGAATACTGTGTATAACCTTGGTAGACAGTCCTTTGCATGTTACATCTAACTGTAGGAATATGAAAAAAAATTCATATGGAAAACTTTAATTTGCTGCACCATGTTAAAATTGGAGCTCATTTCACTCTTTTGAAACGTGCAACCTTGTGTTCAACAGGAGGCGAGTGAGGCATACCTGGTCGGTCTTTTTGAGGATACAAACCTGTGTGCCATCCATGCCAAGCGAGTAACCATCATGCCAAAGGATATTCAGCTAGCTCGCAGGATACGTGGAGAAAGAGCTTAATTGGAGCATGCCCGTTCCATCGGCAAATGGACAACGGGACCTTTTTTAATATTGTAGATTTTACAGATATTGTCAGGATATGGACTTTTAAGGAGTGAAAATGTGCAAATGGAATATGTGGTATTCGCTGTTTTTATTCAATTTTCTAAAATTTAATAGGGTGGGTGGTTAAACTGGGAGGGGAGCCCTTACTGTTACCTTTAAAACAAAATAAATCTAACCCGTAGCTAAATTGGAACAGATCCGTGTCCACTTGTCATTCGCATGAGCTGCAAGTGGGAACTGCCCATTGCTCCTCAAGCACTTGAGTTTAGTTTTTGTTTTGTATTATACTTGGGGTTTCTATCAGACTATTTCCTAGAGCATTTTGTACTAGTCAACTGAAAGGAATGTACTGGGAAAAATGCTTCCTAAATATTGTGTCATTCCGTTGGTAACTCAGGAGGAATTGATGCAGTCTTACACCGAGTAAATTGCATTGATATTTTGTACATCAAGCTGGAGTGTACAGCTTGGCAGCTATGTACCTATTTATGCATTGTTTTTCACGTTATTGATCTGTTTTTTGAGGGGGGGGGGAAGTTATTAGTTCATCTTTTATTAAATTGTTTATGGACTCGCGTGTTGCTTTTTGTTCTCATGAAAATAAGTGGTTTTACATTGGGATAATACAGATAGGGGCTAGTTTGTATTCTGGATTAAGTAGGTAGCCTGTGCAGTTCTCATAACTGAATGTTTAGCTGTTAGTTTGCTGAATGGCATTCATTGTTTGAGACCGTGAAGTGCTGCTGCTTTGTGATGTGTTCCTGCCTAGACTGGGGCCTGGTTGTACATATGGGAATCGTATTGCATAAGTTCTTGGTGACATCCCATGGGCCTTGATTTGGTTGCAACATTGCAGTTGCCTGTTTTCCTGCCACAATCTCTTAAGGTGGATTTTTGTAGTATTGATTTGGTGTCCAAGGGTATGTTGTACTTGGTGTTGCTGACAGTGCTCTGATAGGAAGGACCTTGGTAGCCAAGTAGCAACAATGAGCATTTGCTAATAGATTTGAGGCTGTTCCTGGAATAGTTCCAAAGGATTAAGTCCAGCATTGCAAGGTTGGTGTTACTCAGCTCTCCTGACAGCAACTACTTAAGGGAGCTTTTTCACCTCAGTGGTGCTGATATTGGGGTTCTCATTTGGTTTGGTCACTAAAGGTTGAGGTTCTCTACAGCCTGACAAACATCTGGGCAGTCTGCTAGAGAGTGATAAGGGCATATACTGCCATGTCACAAGTTTTCTCCATCGGGTCGAATCCAAGGAAGGATATACTAACACATTGATCCTCATTTGGATGGTTGGATCACTTTGACATATGAAGTGCACTGCTACACAAACCTGGCCTGGTACATGTTTTTGTAGCCTGCTTCATGTATTACCCTGGGCTGAACAAAATGGATGTTGACTGCTGGGGCATTCAGTGCTCTTGCCTCTTCCTCATAGTAAAAGGAAGCAAGTGAATGAGGCACCCTATTTTCCACAAAGCAAAAAAAGAAATCAGTTCTTCCATTTGTTTTCACCTTTCATTAGGGAAATGCAGTAGTTTGATTGGAATCTTAGCTCCATTCTGTTACAGCATTCCTGATGGCCCTGAGCATGGTGTTACTGGGGCCATTGTTGCAGGCTGTCTCCTTGCACGGCTTTGGGTATCTTGTTAATGACATTGGGATGTCTTCAAACAAGTCAGGAAAGGGCCCACTCTGGCAAAAGGATAACATGCTGTACTACATTCAGTACAGGAGTTGGTGTAAAATTGTAAAAATATTACATTAAAATACATGAAAACCACAACCATGAGTTGCTGTAATGCTGTTCTTTAATTGTCATTACAAAATGTATTGTAATTTTAAATGCAGTAAAATGCAAACTCTGTATAAAGCATGACTCTGGCTATTCAGTGCTCATAATGTTCAGTATCCTGATGTGCAGTTACTTATACTGCGTCATTGGGCATACGCAGGATATAGATTCAGTACAGTCTGTACTGAAATTGAGCTGCCTCATGTTGGGGCCTCGTTGCCAGCTGCCTAAAGGCAGTGTCGTACAGCTGACAGCACTGATGATGCCACTTGGTCTGTGTTTGTCAAAATCTACCCTGTTCAGGACCATCACTGGATATCATCCTTGTATATTTAGGCCTTGTACATTGTCCGATTTTGCAATCTGAGATTGTCATTTCTGAGGATCATTTGGTTGAATGACAGGTAAGTACTTCCATTCTTATAACATTCTGGGTTTCTGCTACCACGCAGAGGATTAATTCAGTATTTTATTTATCTGACGTCTGTCAGGAAAATGCTGTGATCTATATAGCAAATCTTAATGCAATTAGAAATATGATTAGAGAAAGTCAATATGGCTTTATGAAAGGGAAATCATGTTTGACAAATTTTAGTCTTTTGAGGATGTAACTAGTACAGTAGATGAAGGGGACCGGTAGACGTCAGTCATTATAGCACAGAAGGAGTCCATTCGGCCCATTGAGTCCACGCTCAATAGAGCAATCCAGTCAATCCCATTCCTCTGCTCTATCCCCATAGCCCTGCAAGTTTACTTCCCTCAAGTGCCCATCCAATTTCATTTTGAAATCATTTATCATCTCTGTTTCCACCACCCTTGTTGGCAGTAAGTTCAAGGTCATCACATGTCCTCTAGTCCTTCTACCATCAACTAATGAAAAAGCTTTTCTTTACCTTATCTAAGCCTGTCATAATCTTGTACACCTCTATCAAATCTCCCCTCAATCTCCTTTGCTCCAAGGAGAATAACCCCAGCCTCTCTAGCTAAAATCCCTGGGTGTCCTTGTTCATAAGTCACTGAAAGCCAGCATGCGGTGCAGCAAGCAATTAAGAAGGCAAGTGGTATGTAGCCTTGATGAGACCGCACTTGGAGTAATGTGTATAGTTTTAATCTCGACCTAAGGAAGGATATACTTGCCATAGAGAAAGTGCAACAAAGGTTTGCCAAACTGATCCCTGGGAACGCAGGATTGTTCTTTGAGGGGATTGGGCCTGTGTTCTCTAGAAGAATGAGAGGTGATCTCACTGAAGTGTACAAGAAGGATGTTTCCCCTGGCTAAGACCAGGGGACACAGTCTCAAAATAAGGGATAGGCCATTTAGGACTGAGATGAGAAGCAATTTCTTCACTCAGGGTGGTCAATCTGGAATTATCTACTTCAGAGGGCTGTGGAAGCTCAGTTGCTGAGTATGTGGGATATCAAGGAAAGTGGGGATTGTGCAGGAAAATATTTTGAGGTAGCTGATCAGCCATGGTCTCGTTAAATGGAGGAGCAGACTCGAGGGACCAAATATCCTATTTCCTATGTTGTATGGAAAATTAAGTGCCTCTGAATTGTATTCACCATTGTACTATTGAAAATATGACAGCCAATTTGTTCACAGCAATGCGATATATGGCCAGATCGACAAGGAGAACTCCAATGCTCCTCAAATGGTGCAACGGGATCTTTTGCACTGACCTGAGAGGGCAGACTGGGTCAGTACAATGACCTGAGACACAGCTGACCTGCACTCAAGGGAGTAGAAATGCTGATTTTAGTGCTGAAGGAATTCTGATCAATTTAGAGCATAGCTACCTGACCTGAACCCAAGGGGCCCGACGACTTGTCGGGCTCGGGTCAGACATAGTGACAGCCAGGACGTCAAGGTGGGAAACACTCCCCACTAGTCTACAGTGAGCGATTCCATCCAAGGTAGAGCACAACCTCTTTAATATCAACTTCATACCGGGGGTCAGGTCGGGTGCGGGAAAAAATGGAAGGACTCTGGCTGGGTTGGGCTTGGGTCAGATGTGGTTCTGTCGGGCTCGGGTTTCATTTGCAGGCCTTTACACCCATTTAGTTTTTTGAAACCAATGTCTAGAAGGCAGGGCTGTGAAATATTTATGAATGTTAATCATTTTACTCTATATGTCAGAATGAGAAAATAGTTTACTAGATTTAGTCCTGAGCAGTGACCCTGCAGTAATATCTGACCTCAAAGTGGGGGAACATTGATCAACTGAACTATGAAAGCAATCAAGTTTCTGTGGCAGGACTGAATTCTCAAGAATGAGGGAATTGGGGGTCAGGGGATGCTAGACAGCAGAAAAATGAGTTACTTAAAATCTGCTGTCGTGGGCAAGAAATTCTGAAGCCTTTAAGGCTACCTGAAGCAAAGCAAGGTGTAAATTTGAGCACCTATTACTAAATGAGGGCCACACGTCATTGCCTGAGATAATTAATTAAGGCAACGAAATGGTGTATCAACCGGGAACATTTATTCTTGCAGGAGAAGTTGAATATACAGTTGTCAAATTTTTAAGCTTTTGATATTTTATCTAATGTGTATGCCCCAATCTTTACCTTGCTCTGTAAAACTTATAAAAACTTACAAAAGGATACTCGGGGTATTTTATTTACTGGTTTGCTGTCTGAGAATTCTTCTATGTGATTGGCTGCTTACCTGCTTAATGACATCACTGTTACTGGACACCTTGAAATCAATTTGACTTGCCTCCAGGTTAGAATTAACATGGAATCCATGCCACAGAGACGGTTAGATATTTGTGAGCGTCTCTCTTCCAGGTCACTTTGCTGCTGACAGCAAAATCCAGGCCAATAATATGAAAATTCTTTCCTGAAGCTGTTACTGGACTAGTAATCCAGATGCCCTAACTAATGGTCTAGGGACATGAGTTCAAATCCCACCACAGCAGGTGGAGTTTAAATTCAATTAATTAATAAATCTGGATTAAATCTAGTCTCAGTATTGGTGACCATGAAACCACTCAATTGTCATTTTTAAAAAACCCATCTGGTTCACGAAAGACCTTTAGGGAAGGAAATCTGTCATCCTTACTTGGTCTGGCCTACTTGTGAATCCAGATCTACATGTGACTCCAGACCCACAGCAATCTGGCTGACTCTTAGCTGCCCTCTGAAATGGCCTAGCAAGCCATTCATTTGTACCAAACTGCCACAAAAAAGTCGAAAATGAATAAAACCAGATGGACATACCATCTGGTATCAACAGAGGCACCGGAAATGGCCCAGTAAACCCTGAAAAGTTCTCCTTACTAACATGGGGATTGTGCCCGAATTGGGAGAGCTGTCCTACAGACCAGTCAAGCAACAACCTGACAGTCATTCTCTGAATCGTACTTATGTCCCAGACTCCTCCAATACCATCCCAGAGGTGGCAGCACAGTGGTATACATGGGCACAGAAACCTCCTGATTACCAGCTACTGCCCCTGAGTCAGTGCTCCTCCCTGTTGAACACCACTTCAAATCAGCACTGAGGATACTCTCGGGGTGGGGGGTGTGTGGTGGTGAACTTCAATGTCCAACACCAAGAGTGGCTTGGTAGCAGCACTACTGGCTTGAGTCTTGAAGGTCATATCTGTCCATGCGAGTACTGGTAGGAGTGACCACCGCACAGTCCTTTTGGAGACCAAGTCCCAACTTCACATTGAGGATGCCCTCCGTCATGTGTGACACTACCACTGTGCTAAATGGGATAGATTTCGAACAGATCGAGCAACTCAAATCCATGAGGCGCTGTGGGCTGTCAGCAGCAGAGTTATGCTCAAACACAATCTCATGGCCTGGCATATCCCTCATTCTACCATTACCATTAAGTCAGAGTTCAATGAAAAGTACAGGAGAGCATGCTAGGAGCAGCACCAGGCTTACCTAAAAATGCAGTGCCAACCTGGTGAAGCTACAAAGGACTACATGCATGCTAAACAGCAGAAGCAGCAGGCAATAGAGCTAAGCGATCCCACAAGCAATGGGTCAGATCAAAGCTCTGCTGTCCTGTCATATGTAGGCGTGAACGGTGGTGGATAATTACACAATTAACTGGAGGAGGAGGCTCCACAGACATCCTCATCCTCAGATTTGGCGGAGTCCAGTAAGTCAGTGCAAAAGACAAGGCCGAAGCATTTGCAACAATCTTCAGCCAGAAGTGTTGATTGGATGGTCCATCTTGGCCTGTGCCTGAGGTCCCCAGCATCACAGATACCAATCTTCAGCCGATTCGATTCACTTCACATGATATCAAGAACCAGCTGAAGGCACTGGATACTGCAAAGGTGTGGGCTGTGACAACATTCGGGCAGTAGTACCGAAGACTTGTGCTTCATACCGAGCCAAGTTGTTCCAGTACAGCTACAACACTGGCACTTACCCGACAATGTGGAAAATTGCCCAGCTATGTGCTATCCATGCGAAGCAGGACAAATCTATTCCAGCCAATTACTGCCCCATCAGCCCACTCTCAATCATCAGTAAAGTAATGGAAGGTACTGTCAACAGTGCTATCAAATGGCACTTATATGGCAATAACCTGCTCACCAATGCTTTGTTTGGGTTCCACCAGGGCCACTTGGCTCCAAACCTCATTACAGCCTTGGTACAAACATGGACAAAAGAACTGAACTCCTGAGATGAGGTGAGAGTGACTGCCCCTCACATCAAGGCAGCATTTGACCGAGTATGCAATCAAGGAGCCCAAGCAAAACTGGAATCGGGGAAATTCCCCACTGGTTGGTGTCATTCCTAGTACAAAGGAAGATGGTTGTGGTTGTTGGAGGTCAATCATTTCCGTCCCAAGACATCGCTGCAGGACTTTCTCAGGGTAGTGTCCTAGGCCCAGCATCTTCAGCTGCTTCATCAATGACGTTCCCTCCATCATGTCAGAAGGTGGGACATTCACTGATTGCACAATGTTCAGCACCATTCGCGACTCCTCAGATACTGAAGCAGTCTGTGCCCACATGAAGCAACACTTGAACAACATTCAGGCTTGGGCCGATAAGTGGCAAGTAACATTTGTGCTACACAAATGCCAGGCAATGACCATCTCCAACAAGAGAGACGCTAACCATCTCCCCTTGACATTTAACAACATTACCATCACTGAATTCCACCCCCACTACCCACCCCCGTGCCCCTCAATCAACATCCATTGGCCAGAAATATAACTGGACCAACCATATAAATACTGTGACTGCAAGAGCAGGTTGGAGGCTGGGAATCCTGCAGCGAGTAACTCACCCCCTGACCCCAAAGCCTGTCCACCATCTACAAGGCACTCACATTCACTCCCTCCACCACCGACGCACAATGTCAGCAGTATGTACTATCTACAAGATGCAATGCAGCAACTCACCAAAGCTCCTTCGACAACACCTTCCAAACTTGCAACTTCTAGAAGGATAAGGGTAATAAATGCATAGGAACGCCACCATCTGCAAGTTTCCCTCCAAACCATACACCATCCTGACTTGGAACTACATCGCCGTTCCTTCACTGTTGCTGGGTCAAAACTCTGGAATTCTGTCCCTAACAGGCCTGCCGGTGTACATACACCAGATGGACCGCAGTGGTTTAAAGAAGGCAGCTCACCAGCACCTTCTCAAAAGCAATTAGGGATGGGCAACAAATGCTGGTCTTGCCAGTGACGCTCACATCTCATGAAAGAATAAAAAAAAAATTAGATTCCTGCCAGAATGTTCTGTAATCCAGTTTGCTAAGAGTGCAAAACATGAGAAATAACTGCAAGCCCTATGTGAGGATAGTCAGTACTCCACCCAGTGGATAAACTTATAAATAGCATGATATTTTCCTTCATTTTGTGTTTGACAAGCAACCTTTGTATTTAGCAAGGATGTCAAGCATATAATGCAGTCACCTATCATTTTCAGCAGGATAAATCCCAGGGAAATACAACTCTAAACTATAGTAAAACTGAGTAATGCTGAGATGGCTGAGCTAAGTGCATGATCCACTACATTCAGTATATGTGTCTCCTGCATTAACGCCTTCCTGTGATACACTGATTGCCACTTCAGGTTCTCCTGATAAAATCTATCCAAACCAGTTCCTAATCATTGTCGGCAGTTATTTATGTTAAAAAACTGGAATTTTTATCATAATGGAAACATTTGACATTACGCAAGTATAAAATTAGTTTTCCAGGGTCAGAAATATTCTTCAGCAGTAGTTAGGATTTAGTACGTTGTTAAAAACCCACTTAAATCTCATTAACAAGGCATAACTTTTTCAGTAATTTTTAAGTGATATTACAGTGTGAAAGAGGAAGTTCTCGTCAGTTCAGTGCATTCTGATTGATTTTCATGTGCAGAGACTTCAACAGTGACCCTATGGAGAAGTGCGGAGTCACTACCAGCAACTGCTGGACTTCCGCATTTAACTGCAGTCTCCAGAAGTTGCTGACAGTTTCAGAGGCATAGTGATGGTAAACACTGATTGTTTTGCTGCCATTACTACCACAAAATTTGGGCTGTTGTCTGACACAACCTCAGGATGTCACAAGGTGCTTTTGAATTGTAGGAACAAGTGGCTACCAATTTGTGCACAGCACAAGTTGCCTCCTTGCTGCCAGAGTGAAGGATGTTCTGAAGGGGGAATAGCCAGAAGTCGTGGTCCATGTGGGAACCAATCACGGAAGGAAAAGATTAAGGTCCTGCAGTCACAAGTTTAAGTTTATGGGAGAAAATTAAAGAGCAGGACCTCAAAGGTAGTGCTCTCTGGATTACTCCCAGTGCCACCTGTTAGTGAATATAGGAATAGGAGGATAAACGGGTTAATGTGTGGCTGGAGAAATGGTGCAAGGAGAGAGGGGCTTCAGATTCCTGGGGCATTGGGACCTGTTCAAGGTGAATGCGTTGCACCTCAATGGAATTGGCACCAATCTCCTTGCAGGAATGTTAACTTGTGCTGTGGAGGAGGGCGCTGGGCACCAGAGTGAAACATTAGAGAGGAAAAACATGGTGCAGAGAGAACTGGGAGAGACAAATAGTGCTAGAGTAAATAATAGTTCAGAAATCAGAGGGATCAGACAGTGGGCAAATGCAAGGCAGTCTAAGATGGGTTTGTAGTGCATCTGTGTAAATGCTTTTAGCGTGACAAATAAGAGACTTCAATTGACCTTTCTGCTCATGGAAATTGTTCCTTCCCATCCACTCTGTCTAGGCCCCTCATAATTTTATACACCTCAATTAAATCTCCCTCAGCCTCCAAGATAAAGAAACCCAGCCTATCCAATCTTTCCTCATAGCTAAAATTCTCCATTCCTGGCAAACATCTTTGTGAATCTCCTCTGTACCCTCTAATGTGATCACATCCATCCTATAATGCAGTGTTCAGAAATGTATGCAATACTCTAGCTGCGGTCTAACTTGTGTTTTATACAGTCCTAGCATAGCTTTCCTACTCTTTTACTCGAGGCTTCATCCAATAAAGGAAAGTATCCTGGATGCCTTCTTGACCACCTTATCTACCTGTCCTGTTACCTTCACGGAAGCTGTGGTCAGACATTTCAAGGTGCCTAGAAGGAACTCAAATTGTCTTTTTAGTCAAAGGAAGGGTGCCACTTAGGGATCAAAAAGAGCTTGGGGTGGTGGGGGGTGGGTGGTGGTGGTAGGGGGGAAGGGGTGCTGAAGTATTAAATGAGTACATTGCATCTGTCTTCACTGGAGAACAGGATTCTGCCAATGTAGCGGTAAAGGAGGAGGCAGTAGTATTCAGTTCTGAGCGTCACACTGTAGGAAAGATGTTAAGATTTATAGAGGGTGCAGAGGAGATTATTAGAATGGTATCAGGAATGTGGAGTTACTTGGAGAGGCTGGAGAACAAAGAACAGTACAGCACAGGAACAGGCCATTCGGCCCTTCAAGCCTGCGCCGATCTTGATGCCTGCCTAAACTAAAACCTTCTGCACTTCCGGGGACCGTATCCCTCTATTCCCATCCTATTCATATATTTGACAAGATGTCTCTTAAATGTCGCTATCGTATCTGCTTCCACCACCTCCCCTGGCAGCAAGTTCCAGGCACTCACCACCCTCTGTGTAAAAAACTTGCCTCGCACATCCCCTCTAAACTTTGCCCCTCGCACCTTAAACCTATGTCCCCTAGTAACTGACTCTTCCACCCTGGGAAAAAGCTTCTGACTATCCACTCTGTCCATGCCGCTCATAACTTTGTAAACCTCTATCATGTCGCCCCTCCACCTCTGTCGTTCCAGTGAAAACAATCCGAGTTTTTCCAACCTCTCCTCAATGCCCTCCAGACCAGGCAACATCCTGGTAAACCTCCTCTGTACCCTCTCCAAAGCCTCCACATCCTTCTGGTAGTGTGGCGACCAGAATTGCACGCAATATTCTAAGTGTGGCCTAACTAAGGTTCTGTACAGCTGCAGCATGACTTGCCAATTTTTATACTCTATGCCCCGACCAATGAAGGCAAGTATGCCGTATGCCTTCTTGACTACCTTATCCACCTGCGTTGCCACTTTCAGTGACCTGTGGACCTGTACGCCCAGATCTCTCTGCCTGTCAATACTCCTAAGGGTTCTGCCATTTACTGTATACCTCCCACCTGCATTAGACCTTCCAAAATGCATTACCTCACATTTGTCTGGATTAAACTCCATCTGCCATTTCTCCGCCCAAGTCTCCAACCGATCTATATCCTGCTGTATCCTCTGACAATCCTCATCATTATCCGCAACTCCACCAACCTTTGTGTCATCTGCAAACTTACTAATCAGACCAGCTACATTTTCCTCCAAATCATTTATATATACTACAAACAGCAAATGTCCCAGCACGGATCCCTGCGGAACACTACTAGTCACATCCCTCCATTCAGAAAAACACCCATCCACTGTTACCCTCTGTCTTCTGTGACTGAGCCAGTTCTGAATCCATCTTGCCAGCTCACCTCTGATCCCGTGTGACTTCACCTTTTGTACCAGTCTGCCATGCGGGACCTTGTCAAAGGCTTTACTAAAGTCCATATGGACAACATCCACCGCCCTTCCCTCATCAATCATCTTTGTCACTTCCTCAAAAAACTCAATCAAATTAGTAAGACATGACCTCCCCTTCACAAAACCATGCTAATAAGTTTGTTTGTTTCCAAATGGGAGTAAATCCTGTCCCGAAGAATCCTCTCTAATAGTTTCCCTACCACTGACGTAAGGCTCACCGGCCTATAATTTCCTGGATTATCCTTACCACCCTTCTTAAACAAAGGAATAATATTGGCTATTCTCCAGTCCTCTGGGACCTCACCTGTAGCCAATGAGGATGCAAAGATTTCTGTCAAGGCCCCAGCAATTTCTTCCCTTGCCTCCCTTAGAATTCTGGGGTAGATCCCGTCAGGCCTTGGGGACTTATCTACCTTAATGCTTTGCAAGACACCCAACACCTACTCCTTTTTGATAATGAGATGAATGAGACTATCTGCACTCCCTTCCCTACGCTCATCATCCACCAAGTCCTTCTCCTTGGTGAATACTGATGCAAAGTACTCATTTAGCACCTCACCCATTTCCTCTGGCTCCACGCATAGATTCCCATCTCTGTCCTTGAGTGGGCCAACCCTTTCCCTGGTTACCCTCTTGCTCTTTATATATGTATAAAAAGCCTTGGGAATTTCCTTAAAGTGTTTGCCGATGACTTTTCATGACCCCTTTTAGCCCTCCTAACTCCTTGCTTAAATTCCTTCCTACTGTCTTTATATTCCTCAAGTGCTTCATCTGTTCCTAGCCTTCCAGCCCTTACAAATGCTTCCTTTTTCTTTTTGACTAGGCTCACACTATCCCGTGTTATCCAAGCTTCCCGAAACTTGCCAAACTTGTCTTTCTTCCTCACGGGAACATGCTGGTCCTGGATTCTAATCAGCTGTCAGATGTTGATTTACCCTCAAACAGTCGCCCCCAATCTAAATTCTTCAGTTCCTGCCTAATATTGTTATATTTAGCCTTCCCCCAATTTAGCACCTTCACCCGAGGACTACTCTTATCCTTATCCACAAGTACCTTAAAACTTATGGAATTATGGTCACTGCTCCCGAAATGCTCCCCCACTGAAACTTCAACCACCTGGCCGGGCTCATTCCCCAATACCAGATCCAGAATGGCCCCATCCCTAGTTGGACTATCTACATACTGTTTCAAGAAGCCCTCCTGGATGCTCCTCACAAATTCTGCCCCATCCAAGCCCCTAGCACTAAGTGAGTCAGTATTGGGGAAGTTAAAATCACCCACCACCACAACCCTGTTACCTTTACATCTTTCCAAAATCTGTCTACATACCTGCTCCTCTACCTCCCGCTGGCTGTTGGGAGGCCTGTAGTAAACCCCCAACATCGTGACTGCACCCTTCCTATTCCTGAGCTTCACCCATATTGCCTCGCTGCATGACCTCTCTGAGGTGTCCTCCCGCAGTACAGCTGTGATATTCTCCTTAACCAGTAGTGCAACTCCCCCACCCCTTTACCATCCCCCTCTATCCCGCCTGAAGCTTCTAAAGCCTGGAACATTTAGCTGCCAATCCTGCCCTTCCCTCAACCAAGTCTCTGTAATAGCAACAACATCATATTTCCGAGTACTAATCCAAGCTCTAAGTTCATCTGCCTTACCTCTTATACTTCTCGCATTGAAACAAATGCACTTCAGACCACCAGTCCCGCTGTGCTCAGCAACATCTCCCTGCCTGCTCTTCCTCTTAGTCCTACTGGCCTTATTTACTATGTCCTCCTCATTTACTTCACTAGCTGTCCTAGTGCTCTGGTTCCCACCCCCCTGCCACACTAGTTTAAACCCTCCCGAGTGACGCTAGCAAACCTTGCAGCCAGGATATTAGTGCCCTTCCAGTTTAGATGCAACCCGTCCTTCCTGTACAGGTCCCATCTGTCCCTGAAGAGAGCCCAATGGTCCAGATATCTGAAACCCTCCCTTCTACACCAGCTGCTCAGCCACGTGTTTAGCTGCACTATCTTCCTATTTCTAGCCTCACTGGCACATGGCACAGGGAGTAATCCAGAGATTATACAACCCTAGAGGTCCTGTTCTTTAGCTTACTACCTAACTCCCTAAACTCCCACCGTAGGACCTCATCACTCTTCCTGCCTATGTCATTGGTACCGATGTGTACCACAACCTCTGGCTGTTCTCCTTAGAGCAGAGGATTTAAAGTTGATAAAGTCACCAGGACTGGATGGGATGCATCCTCGGATGCTAAGGGAAGTAAGGGTGGAAATTGGAAACTGGCCATAATTTTCCAATCCTCCTTAGATAGGGGGTGGTGCTAGAGGACTGGAGAATTGCACATTACAGCCTTGTTCAAAAAAGGGTGACAGGATAAACCCAGCAAATACAGGTTAGTCAGTTTAATATCGGTGGTGGGAAAGCTTTTAGAAACGATAATCTGGGACAAAGTTAACAGTTACTTGGCCAAGTGCAGATTAATTAAGGAAAGACAGCACGGATTTGTTAAAGGCAAATTGTTTAAATAACTTGATTGAGCTTTTTGATATGGTAACAGAGAAGGTTGATGAGGTGTATATGAATTTCAAAAAGACGTTTGATAAAGTAGCACATAATAGACTTGCGAGAAAAGTTGAAGTTCATGGAATAAAAGGGCCAATAGCAACAGGTATACGGAGTTGGCTGAGTAACAGGAAACAGAGAGTAGTTGTGAATGGTTGTTTTTCAGACTGGAGGAGTACTGGGACCACTGCTTTGCTTGATATATATTAATGACCTAGACATGTGTGTGCAGGGCATAATTTCAGAATTTGCAGATGGCACAAAACTTGAAAGTATTGTGAACTGTGAGGAGGATAGTGATAAACTTTAAGAGGACATAGACAGGCTGGTGGAATGGGTGGACAGGTGGTAGATGAAATTTAATGCAGAGAAGTGTGTCAGGCATGATGGGCCGAATGGCCGCCTTCTATGTTCTACGACAAGATCATCTGTTTTTTAAGGGTGTTGGTTGAGGGATAAATATTAACCAGGGGAGAACTACCCTGCTCTTTCAATAGTACCATGGGATCTTTTACATCCACCTATGAGGGCAGACAAGCTCTCAGTTTAATATTTCATCCAAAAGTGTATGATGGGGCATTGTAGAGAGAGCTTTAAACTGCATATATCACTACCTGTACTATCACTCTGGGAGTTTTTAATGGGACAGTGTAGAAGAAGCATTACTTTGAATCTAACTGCTGTACCTAATCTGAGAATGCTTGGCACTGACAATAGGGTTCCAGATTCATGTAACATCTCTCATCCTGACATATGGTGACACTAAAGCTACATATATCTGCATCGCTCCTTGATGCCATACTTGGTCAAGGCAGCATTTGACTGAATATGGCATCAAGGAGCTCTAGCAAAACTGGTCCATGGGAATCTGGGGAAAACTCTTCACTGGTTTAAGTTGTACCTAGCACAAAGGAAGGTGATTGTGGTTGTTGGAGGTCAATCATCTGAGCTCCAGGACATCACTGCAGGAGTTCCTCAGCATAGTGTCCCAGGCCCAACTATCTTCAGCTGCTTCATCAATGACCTTCCTTCAATCATAGGTCAGAAGTGGGGATGTTCGCTGATGATTGCATAATGTTCAGCACCATTCACGACTCCTGAGATACTGAAGCAGTCCGTGTAGAAATGCAGCAAGACCTGGACAATATACAAGCTTGGGCTGATGATTAGCAAGTAACATTCGTGCCAGGCAATGACCATCTCCAACAAGAGAGAATCTAACCATCTCCCCTTGACATTAAATGGCGTTACCATCGCTGAATCCCCCACTATCAACATCCTGTAGGTTATCATTGAGCAGAAACCGAACTGGAGTAGCCATATAAATACCGTGGTTAAAGAGCAGGTCAGAGGGTAGGAATCCTGTGGCGAGTAACTCACCTCCTGACTCCCCAAAGCCTGTCCACCATCTATCAACAAGGCACAAGTCAGGAATGTGATGGAATACTCTCCACATGCCTGGATGGGTGCAGCTCCAACAACACTCAAGGAACTCAAGGGGTGGCACGGTGGCGCAGTGGTTAGCACCGCAGCCTCACAGCTCCAGCGACCCGGGTTCAATTCTGGGTACTGCCTGTGTGGAGTTTGCAAGTTCTCCCTGTGTCTGTGTGGGTTTCCTCCGGGTGCTCCGGTTTCCTCCCACATGCCAAAAGACTTGCAGGTTGATAGGTAAATTGGCCATTATAAATTGCCCCTAGTATAGGTAGGTGGTAGGGAAATATAGGGACAGGTGGGGATGTGGTAGGAATATGGGATTAGTGTAGGATTAGTATAAATGGGTGGTTGATGGTCGGCACAGACTCGGTGGGCCGAAGGGCCTGTTTCAGTGCTGTATCTCTAACTAACTAACTAACTCGACACCATCCAGGACAAAGCAGCCCGCTTGATTGGCACCCCATCCACAAACATTCACTCCCTTCATCACTGACGCACAGCGGCAACAGTGTGTACCATCTACAAAATGCACTGCAGCAACGCTTCAACAAAAGCTTCTTAGGCTCCACCTTCCAAACCCACGACTTCTACCACCTAGGAGGACAAGGGCAGCAGATGCATGGGAACACCAGCACCTGCAAGTTCCCCTCCAAGCCACACACCATCCTGACTTGGAACTATATCGCCGTTCCTTCACTGTCGCCTGGTCAAAATCCTGGAACTCCCTTCCTAACAGCACTGTGGGTGTACCGACCCCACATGGACTTCAGTGGTTCAAGCAGGCAGCTCACCACCACCTTCTCAAGGGCAATTAGGGATGGGCAATAAATGCTGGCCTGGCCAGCAACGCCCACATCCCCATGAAGGAATCAAAAAAGGGTGGGGGTAAGTGCGTGGCAATTCAGTGAACTCAGATTTTATGGCTGAATCACGAGTACAATACTGTAGGAGAGATATGGTTTCCAATTATGATGTACTCCCAATATTAGTTAGGGGAAGAACTGTTCCTCAACTAGTTCCAATAATGAGTCTTAAAGCTGCAGAGTGCCTGTCGCCATGGTGTACAGTCACATTTAACTGCTCCCAGGTTCCAATTTGTGTTCTTAAAATGTTTCCAACCAGATCTTGGCTGCTCCAACACATGCCGCATCACTACTGGGACATTGCACTCCAGGTCCCTATATTTTACTGTTAGCCATGGATCAGTGCCATCACTTTTACGTCAGAAGGCGTGGGTTCACTCCAGTAATCTAGGCTGGCATTCCAGGGCCGTACTGAGGGATTGCTGCACTGTCAGAAGTGCTGTCTTTCAGATGGGATGCTAAACCGAGGCCCTGTCTGCTCGCTCAGGTGGATGTAAAAGCTTCCATGCCACTATTTCAAAAAAGAGAAAGAGGGTTATCGCAGCGTCCTGACTAATATTTATCCCTCAGCTAACATCACTAAAGCACATTATCTGGTTATTATCTCATTGCTGTTTGTGGGAGCTTGCTGTGCACAAATTGGTTGCTGTGTTCAATGCATTACAACAGTGATTACACTTTAAAAGTGCTTCATTGGCTGCAATGTGCTCTGGGATGTCCTGAAAGCTGCAATATAAATACAAGATCTTTATTACACACAAACACATTTCTGCTGTTTTCCACCATTTATTGAAGATTATTTTAGCTGACAGCCTACAATCATTGCATAAAACTGTGCGTACCCAAACACACCAGATTTCCAACGTATACAGTAACTTAGGACTCGCACCCGCACACCCAAACCCTTCATACTTTGCATAACCCGAGTCTTTTATCAACAGAAGCACACCAGTAAACAAAGTATTTATTGCATAGAATAATCCTTAAATTCCCCTTTCCCCAGCCTTTACAGAAAACAGCAGCAGAAATTTGTTCAATGGCATTTGCATGCCAGTCATCATGGGTATGCAAAATGGTTCATTTTGCCAACTTTCTCCATCTTCTACCCAAATGAGCCAACACATGCTAGAGGAACAGTTCCACAAACATTGGCTGATGCCTGCTGTCATACCCAAGGGCCCAGTGTTTCCTATCCATTCACTTTCATAAACAGAAATACACTGACTGGTGAGCACAGAAGACAAGAACCCTAACTCCTTGAGCATATAATGCATCACAGCTGAGCCTGATCCTATCACCAACATGCACAAGCCCTACCAAGGTGGATAGTGAACAGGAGAGCATTAATTTCTTTGAGGCTAATTTGTATCTTAACTGTTTACTGCCTTGGTTCAATCACCCTTAATCTCCTTGCCTAACAAAAATCTATCAATCTGAGTTTTGAAATTTTCCACTGACCCCAATCTCAACAGTTTGAGGGAGAGAGTTCCAGATTTCCACTACCCTTTGTGTGAAGAAGTGCTTCCTGACATTAGCCCTGTATGGCCCAGCTCTCATTTTAAGATTATGTCCCCTTGTTCTGGACACCCTCACCAGAGGAAACAGTTTCTTTCTATCTACCCTATCAAATGCTTTAATCATTTTAAACACCTCAATTAGATCATCTTGTAATCTTCTACACTCAAGGGAATACAAGCTGTCTTCACAATTTAACCCTTTAAGTCCCATATCATTCTTGTGAATCTGCGTGCACCCCCGTCAAGGCCAGTAAGTGTCCAGAACTGAATGCAGTGATCCCAATGGGGTCGAACCAAAGCTCTCTACAGCTGAAGCATCACTTCCTCCCTTTTGTATTCCAGTCCTCTTAAGCTAAAGGACAACATTCCATTAGTTTAAAAAAATTTTTGTACTTGCACCTGTTTTAGGTGAGACAAACTGTTATACCTTAATCGAGATCAGTCAACTCAGCACAAATTGGAACCCAGCAATGCTTTTACTTGCTGCACCCTCAGGCTGTGCTCTGAATGGTGACTTGCCATTTTATTTTTCTTCACAGCTGCTACCATTATGGGAGGTGTTACTTGGTCCCTGTGCACTGACGAAAGATGCAGAGGAAGTGGGCTCCCTTTGTGCAGGGGCAATACTATTTGGGGTGCCGTACTCAGGTTTTCAGGACAGGGAAGGGAAATACTGCTCTCCCATAGCTCCCAGGCTGCCCCGGAGCATCCCCTTGTCTGGTGGAACACTACAACCCCCACTCCCCACAATTGTTTTCAGTAGTATATAATAGTAGCTCTCTGAAATTTCCACATGACCAATTGAAGTGTGAGAAACAGTACCAAATAATACAGACATAGGCTCTATCCTTCCAAATTGGTGCACCTGCAGAGAACATTTTGAACTGTAGAACACTAGAAAACAGTACTGGCAGATACAGGTCTGTCATTGGTAGGGGTGGCAGCAAGTTGAGGAGATGTGTTAAGAACATTATATGATGTTAGTACAAATACACTAAATAATCCTGGTAATAACAGCAACTGGAAATAGTGCAAAGTTGCTTCCTGGCCATTGTTCTGAGGTAGAGAGAGAGAGAGAGACCAGTGTCCGAGCCGACTCCAACACCAGTGCTCCACTGGATGAATGAAACAATTCTGATAACTTGGAGACCACCTTTCTGCTGCTCCAGTAGAATCTAGGGAATTCCTTTTTATTGGGAAAATCTTGCCAAGTGAACATCGCACTTAGAAATGTTTACAGCTGCCCCTCAGCCTTGCCCTTCTATTGCTCGTGATGGATCCTCCAAGTCAGATATATCCTTGGTTGTTAATGTCCAATGGTGAATTTGAGGAGTCTCCATCTTTCCATTGCACATTTGGACAATCTCTGCAGCATAAATCGGATCAGATGAGGTAACTGTGCGACAGGGTCACGTGACCAGCCGACCGCCTCCATTATCCCGTCACACGAACCACTCAGTGTGTCGGAATCCTGCAACTGAAAGATCAGAAGGATAAAGTGTCATCAAGAATATACAGGGTTGCATCTCATTGATATACAGGGAGGATTACATGTGAGCTGACCTCCAACATTACCGTACAACTTTCACAAACCTATGGATAAGCACTTCTGTGCAGTTCACAAGCCAGTGATATTCAAAGGTTGAAAGCTAAGTGAAGTTGAGAAGTATTTAAAAGTTTTATCGTCCTCCATAAAAATGAAGCCTCCTTGCTGGGCAGCAGTTGCACAGAATCTACTCAACCTCAAGTACTTTTCCATTGTTCACCTATGACCCTTGGGCAGCGAGCATTCGATGGGAGGAGGAGCATATCATAGAATGATAGGGCACAGAGGAGGGCAATCGGCCCATTGTTCCTCTGGCATCTCTTTGGTAGAGCTATCCATTTAATCCCACTCTACTGCTCTCTCCATACAGCTGTGTAAATCTTTTCTGTTCACCTATATATCCAGTTCCCTTTTGAAATTTATTATTAAATCTGCTTCCTCCACTCTTTCAGGCTGTGCATTCCAGATCATCATAACGCGATGTGTTAAAACAGTGTTTCTTCATGTTGCCTCTAGTTTTTTTTCAAACCAACTTAAATCTCTGTTTTCTGATTACTGACCCTTCTGCCACTGGAAACTGTTTTCTTTTGATTTACTCTTTCAAACCTCTTCATAATTTTAAACATCTCTATCAAATCTCCCTTTAACCTTCTCTGCTCCAAGGAGAACAATCGCAACTTCTCCAGTCTCTTCACATAACTGAAGTCTGTGGCCCTGGTACCATTCTAGTAAATCTCTTCTGCAACCTCGCTAAGGCTTTCTTTCTAAAGTGCGGTGCACAGAATTGAACATAATACTCCAGCTCCAGCTCTGGTGAAGCAGGCTCGAAGGGCCAAATGGCCTCTACATCTGCTCCTGTTTATGCTCGCTCTTAGGTCTGAAGCCTAACCAGTGTTTCATGTAAATTTAACATAACTTCCTTACTTTTGTACTCTATTCTTCTATTAATAACTGACCTTTCAGCAGCCTTCTCATTATGTTCTGCCACCTTCAAAGGTTGGTATACATATATCCTGAGGTATCTGTTCCTCCATCCCCTTTAAAATTGAGTCACTTAGTTGTCAGATCATTAATATATATCAAAAAGAGCAGTGGTCTAAATACCGAACCCTTGGAAACACCACTGTGCACTTCCCTCCTGTCTGAAAAGTAACTATTCACCACGACTCACTGCTTTCTACCCCGTAGAAAATTTGTATCCCTATTGTCTGTCACTGTATCTTTAATCCCATTGGTTCTTTTGCCAATCAGCTTAAATTGGTGTCCTCTCGTTCTCGATCCTTCTCCCAATTGCAAATGCTTTGCATATTCAGATCTAGTGACTTTAGCTTTGACTTTTGTTACTCGCTCTGCCCCTTCCTGATCCACTCTGCTTCTTTTTATCCAAAACCATGCTCTACTCTAGGGCCTTGGCATTTCCCTCGCTGCTCTTGAATTTTACATTTCCTGAATTCTCCCAACTTCGCTTTATTGGTTTAAAGCCCTGTCCACTTAATTATGTGGTTCTTTGTCAGAAGGTCCATTTGCACAATATCAACAGCTCTACCCCCATCAACCCTCTGTTACTTCAAAGAACTCAAATCAAGTTAATCAAACATGATTTGCCTTTAACAAATCCATGCTGACTTTCATTTATTAACCCATTCTTTTCCAAATGCCAATTAATCTTCTCCCAGTTTATTGTCACTAAAGGTTTCACCACCACCATTAGCCTGCCTGGGCTGTAGTTGGCAGGTTTAACCCTCTCCCCTTTTTTTAAAAGGTTGTAAAATTTGCCATCCTCATGTCCACTGGCACCACCCCAATATCCAAGGAGGATTGGAAAGTACAGGCCAGAGCCTCCACAATTTCCACCTTACTTCCCTCAGAAACCTAAGATGTATCTGAACCAGACGGGGTGGCCTTTATACGTTAATGAATGCCAATCTTTGATGTACCTGCTCTTTATTTTTACAGTGATTACTGACAACGCAGCCGGCAGCTTACGTCATCTGACTGCACCAATCTGCGCACATGGGTTCCTGCCTTCTGCGCATGCGCTGTGTTCCGCAGTGCCAGGACTGGTTGGCGCATGCGTAGATGACATCATCGTGTAACGCGGGCAGATGGTGGGGGGATCCGGGCCAGAGCGAGCAGGGATCTGGGGAGGGGGGGCCTGGGGAGCGGATGGGGGGTGGGTAGAGAGTGGGTGCAGGGAGAGCGCGGCCGAAGACCATGCTGGTGACGGGTGTGCTCTCCTCCTTCCCCCGCCACCCGCTCCCAACCCCCGCCTGCTCGCTCACCGCCCCCCCCCCCCCCCCCCGCCCGCTCGCTCACAGCCCCCGGCCCACTCACTCACCTCACCCCCCCGGAAGACTGCTGGGTCACCCGCCCACCCGCTCTCTCCCCGGCCCACTCCCTACCTCTCCTCCGGCCACTGTGTGCTGCCATGTGTTTAGGTTGCCATCGTGTGATTATTTGAACAGCGCCATCTTTAATCCTGGCAGCTGCCTGATGTCGCAGAGTGTGACATTTTAGTGGCACAAGCTGCATTTGCACATGTGCCATTGCAGCACCACCTAGTGGTGCCATTATCAGCAAACGCAGCCTAATTTTTACCCTGCTACTGTCTCCTGCTTTACAGCTACATTGACAGCATCCTCTTCTCTCATGAAGACAGATGTTCCTTTGGGATGGATTCCACTTAAACTGGGCTGAGACCAGTATCCTGGCAAATCAAATTACTAAGGCAGTGGACAGGGCTTTAAACTAATAAAGCAGGGTTGGGAGAATTCAGGAAATGTAAAATTCAAGAGTAGCTAGCGAAATGCCAAGGCCTTGGAGTAGAGCATGGTTTTAGGTAAAAGGAAGCAGCGTGGATCAGGAAGGGGCAGAGCGAGTAACAAAGGGATAATTAGCCAAAGGTCAAAACTAAAGGCACTAGATCTGAATATGCATTTGCAATTGGCAGAAGGATCCAGAACGTGAGGACACCGATTTAAGCAAAAGAAGCAATGGCGACACGAGGAAAAACTTTTTTACGCAGCGAGTGGTCAGGATCTGGAATGCTCTGCCTGAGATTGTAGTGGAGGCAGATTCAATCGAGGTCTTCAAAAGAGAATTGGATATTTATCTGAAGAGAAAACATTTGCAGCAATTCGGGGAAAAGGTGGGGGAGTGGGACTAGGTGAGTTGCTCTTGCAGACAGCTGGTACAGACACAACGGGCTGAATAGTCTCCTTCTGTGCTGTAACCATTCTATGAAATTAGATGAATTAGTAGCACAGGTAAAAATGATTACGTTTGATCTAATAGCCATTATGGGGACGTGGTTCAAAGTGACCATGGTTGGGAACTAAATATTCCAGAATACTTAACTTTTAGAAGAGACAGGAAAAATGGAAAAGGAGAAGGGCTAACCCTGATAAAAAAGGATGGTATAAAGACAGTAGAGAGAAAGGATCTTAGCTCAGAAAATCAAGAAGTAGAATCAGTTTGGGTGGAACTAAGAAATGGCAGGGGTAGAAAACACTGGAGGGAGTTGATTCTAGGCCCCCTAACAGTAGATGTAGTGTAGGGCCGAGGATTGCATTTACTGAATGAGCCATCAGCAGAAATTCATCGGTACTCCCTTACTTACTGATTTATAAAATTCTTACATGGGCAAGAGAGCAAGGAAGAATTTGTATTTGCAGAGTAGCTTATCTTATTTCTTAAAAACATCTAAAAAAAATGCTTTATCTCGAGTGAATTACATTGGGCATTTCAGTTTGCTTTGGGTTTCTGCACCACGGGAAATGAATGTCGAGAATGACTAAACTGTGACAGGCGCAATAACTTAGGGCTCTGCAAGTAGCCACACAATGAAAGCAATGTTTCAGTTCTAACTTGCGTATCAACAGATAAAATGATGGAACAACAATTTCTTGACCTAAATGAGACCTTAGGTTAAAATATTATCGGTGAATCCCAGAGTTACACTGGAAGGGGACCAGATTCCACTGTTTCCTCAAATCCCCCTCTCAAAATGGATGTCTCACTGATGAAAATGGCTTGAACTGGGGGCCACATTTGGGTAAATGGAATAGGGTTAACCATACCCCACAGAAAGGGTTGGGAGTACAGACCTGATCTTGTGTTAAGATACATTTTTGGGTTACAATTTGGACGGCCTTCCAATGTCCCTGCAGGGAACATTCATACTTTGTTTCATGAACATGAGATTTTTTTTTAAAACTGCATTTATACAGCCCCTTTCATGACTGCCAGACATCTCAAAGTGCTTTACAGTCAATGAAGTACTTTTTATGTGTAATCCCTGTTGTAATGTAGGAAATGCACGCTCAATTTGCACACAGCAAACAGCAATGTGATGATGACCAGATAAACCGTTTTGTGATATTGATTGAGGGATAAATATTGGTCAGGATACTGGGAATAACTTCCCCTTGTCATACGATCTTGTTTTTCAAAAAAACTAGGAGGTCTGTGTGCCTTTAAGTCTGATAAAAAAGACTGAAGAGTGACTGAATGTTGACCTTTGGTGTTTGGAGTGCAGGCTGCAAGGCGATTTGTATCCAAGCAACAGGAAGATTTTACAACAGTCTTATTACTTCTGTGGAAAGATTTTAGTTTCAGATCTGCAGAGGGAAACAGAACAGCTAGCAGTGGCTGGAGCTTTGGTTTGCTGACAGACCAGAGGAAAAGACCATTCTCTCTGAAAATGAGCTTTGCCTTTCAGAGGAAAAAGTGCTACATTTAAGGTGAGGTTTTAACCTGTCTGAAGAGAGAGGAAAAGACCCAGAAAAAAAGAGTAACTACATTCTGTGGAGAAACACTCCTTTGCTGAGAGGAAGCCTGCACTGTTGAAAAATTTCCTATTGTCTCCAATCTCTGCCTCAAGAGTAAGTCCTGTGGGCTTTTGTATTTTTGGAAGTTTCTGTTAGACGGTACTAAAATTTAAATAGACCAGGTTGCTACAACCTGTTGCTGAAAGATCTGTATGATGCCTGCTGCAGACGAACTACCTTGAATGCCTATCCACCATAGACTGTTGATTAATTTCACCTGTAGAGACATCAAGTGGCATCTGACTATTCGGCTCTGAGACACCTCACTGAATCGGAAAATACCACCAGAAGTTACAACCCAGTTATTTTATTATTCCTAAGAAACTGCTATAAAGTCAATATTTCCGTTTTCCCCGGTTAACCGTTGGTAATTGAATGTATATGTGTGCATGAGGGTTAGGAATATTAAGGAGTTATAAAATCTTTTCATAATTATATATTCATCTCATTATTGTTTAAAACTTGGTTTATTAATAAATAGTTATTTTTGTTGTTGTTTAAAGAAAGCTGGTTTGGCGTGCTTTATTCTGGGGATAAATAAAGTAATTAATTTGGCTATTTTTCCAGTAGGTGGGAAACTACTAATATGCTGTGACCTGTGGAGTAACGGGACTGAATTAACAGTGCATTACTCCAGTCTTGGTTGCAACACCCTGCTCTTCTTCAAAATAGTGCCACGGGATCTTTTACATCCACCAGAGCAGGCAGATGGGGCCTCGGTTTATCATCTCATCCAAATGACAGCAGCTCTGACAATGCAGCACTCCCTCAGTACCGCACTGGAGTGTCAGCTTAGATTTCTGTGCCAATTAGTCAATAAATCCAATAATGAATTCAGCAGAAACATTGTTACCTAGTGAGTGGTTAAAACATGGAATGGTTGAAGCAAATAGCATAGATCACTAAAACAGAGATTATCCAATCATTATCACATTGATGTTTGTGGGATCTTACCATGCACAAATTGGCCTACATTACAACAGTGACCACAAACATAGTCAATTGACTGTAAAGCACTTTGGGACATCCTGAGCTTGTGAAAGACATTCTATAAATGCAAGTCTTTCTTTAGTGAGTTTGTTGAGCTCTTGGCACTGTTTATTGCCGGTATCTCCTCAGCACCAGTACATGCCGATGATGTGTGAGGTGCAAAGAACCTTGCAACTAGTGGTGAAGGAATGGGAGCAACATAGGTCCTCGGGCTTTACTCATGTGAGTGGGATTCCCATGTGCAACACTACCAGGCTGTAGTAACAGTGGAACATTTCCACATGTGTGTTCAGTTCAGACCCTGCCAGATAGGGCTGATAGTATAGGAACAGGAGTTGGCCATTTAGTCCTTGGAGCATATTCCACCATTCAATGAGAAGATGGCTGATCTGCAACCTAACTCCATAAACCCACCTTTCCCTCATATCCCTCAACATCTTTGGTTAACAAAAGTCTATCAATCTTAGTTTTAAAAATAACAATTGATTGTTGGCATCAATTGCTGTTTTTTGGAAGAGAGTTCCAAACTTCTACTATCCTTTATGAGTGAAAAAGAATTTCCTAATTACACTCCTGAAAGATCTAGCTCTAATTTTTAGACTATGCCCCCTAGTCCTAGACTCCCCAACTAGCAGAAATATTTTCTCCCAATCTATCCTATCTGTTCCCCTGAATATCTTAAAAACGTTGATCAAAACATCCTTAATCTTCTAAATTCCAGGGAACACAACCATAGTTTGTTTAATCTCTCTTCGTAGCTTAACCCTTAAGAGTCCAGATATCATTCTGGTAAATCTAAGCTGCAACCCTCCAAGGCCAATATATCCTTCTCAGGTATGGTGGCCAGAGCTGCTAACAGTACTCCAGATATGGTCTAACTAGGGCTTTGTACAGTTGAAACATGATTTCTATCCTTTGGATTCTAGTAGGGGAGGCAGTGGTGAAGTGATAATGTCACTGGATGCCTAGGCTAATGTTCTGGGGACATGGGTTCAAATCCCCCACAGCAGATGGTGAAATTTAAATTCAATTAAAAGCTAGTCTAATGGTCATCATGAAACCATTGTTGACTGCTGTAAAAACCCATCTGGTTCACTAATGTCCTACATGTGCAGATCCACAGCAACATGGTTGCCTCTTAAATGGCCTAACAAGCCATTCCTGCTCAGTTGTATTAAACTGCTACAAAGTGAAAGAAGAGGAATGAAACTGGACGGACCACCTGGCATCAAACTAGGCAATGGAAATGACAATGGCAAATCTGGCAAAGTCCTCCTTACTAGCATCTGGGGGCTGGTGCCAAAATTGGGAGAGCTGACATAGTCATAGTCATGGAATCATACCTTACAGACAATGTCCTTGACATCATCACCCTATCACCCATGTCAGTGGGACAGGACATATCCACCAGAGGTGGTGGCACACTGGTATACAGACAGGAGGGAGTTGCCCTGGTAGTCCTCAACATTGAGTGCGTACCCCATGAAGTCTCATGACATCAGGTCAAATATAGGCAAGGAAACCTCCTGCTGATTACCACCTATCGTTCCCCCTCAGCTGATGAATCAGTGCTTCTCCATGCTGAACACCAATTGGAAGGAGTAGCAAAGGCACAGTGAGGGACTTCAATGTCCATCACCAAGAGTAGCTCTGTAGCACCACTACTGGCCAAGTCCTGAAGGACATAGCGGCTAGGCTGGGTCTGCAGCAGGTGGAGAGGAAAAAACCTACTTGACCTTGTACCCACCAATCTACCTGCCGCAGATGCATCTGTTAATGACAGTATTGGTAGGGGAGGCGGTGGCGTAGTGGTATTGTCACTGGATACTAACCCAGAGACCCAGGGTATTGCTCTGGGGACATGGGTTCAAATCCCACCCACAACAGAAGGTGGAATTTGAATTCAATTAATAAATCTGGAATTAAAAAGCTAGTCTAATGATGGCCATGATTCCATTGTCGATTGTTGTAAAACCCCATCTGGTTCACTAATGTCCTTTAGGGAAGGAAATCTGCTGTACTTACTTGGTCTGGCCTACATCTGACTCTAGACCCACAGCAATGTGGTTGACTCTTAAATGCCCTCTGAAATGGCCTAGCAAGCCACTCAGTTGTACCTAACCGCAAAAAAGTCAATAAAAAAGAATGAAACCGGACGGACCACCTGGCATCGACCTAGGCACCGGAAACAACAACGACAAACCCAGCCCTGTCGACACTGCAAAGTCCTCCTTACTAACATCTGGGGCCTCGTGCCAAAGTAAGGAGAGCTTTCCCACAGACTAGTCAAGCAACAGCCTGACGCAGTCATACCTGACAAACAATGTCCCAGACTCTGCCATCACCATCCCCAGGTATGTCCTGTCCCACCGGCAGGACAGACCCAGCAGAGGTAGCGGCACAGTGGTATACAGTAGGGAGGGAGTTGCCTTTGGAGTCCTCAACATCGACTCTGGACCTCATGAAGTGTCATGGCATCAGGTCAAACATGGACAAGGAAACCTCCTCCTGATTACAACCTACCGCCCTCCCTCAGCTGATGAGTTAGTACTCCTCCATGTTGAACAGCACTTGGAGAAACCAGTGAGGGTGGCAAGAGCACAGAATGTACTCTGGGTGGGGGACTTCAATGTCCATCACGAAGAGAGGCTCAGTAGCACCATTACTGACCGAGTTGGCCGAGTCCTAAAGGACATATCTGCTAGACTGGGTATGCGGCAGATGGTGAGGGAACCAACAAGAGGGGAAAACATGCTTGACCTCGTCCTCACCAATCTGCCTGCCGCAGATGTATCTGTCCATGACAGTATTGGTAGGAGTGACCACCGCACAGTCGTTGCAGAGAAGAAGTCCCGCCTTCACATTGAGGGATACCCTCCTTTGTGTTGTGTGGCACTACCACCGTGCTAAATGGTATAGATTTCGAACAGATCTAGCAATGTAAAACTGGGCATCCACGAGGCGCTGTGGGCCATCAGCAGCAGCAGAATTGTACTCAACCACAATCTGTAACCTCATGGTCCGGCACATCCCCCACTCTATCATTACCATCAAGCCAGGAGACCAACCCTGGTTCAATGAAGAGTGCAGCAGGGCATGCCAGGAGCAGCACCAGACATATCTCAAAATGAGGTGTCAACCTGGTGAAGCTACAACAGAGTACTGTCTGCGTGTCAAACTGAGTAAGCAGCATGCAATAGACAGAGCTAAGAGATCCCATAACCAACGGATCAGATCTAAGCTCAGCAGTCCTGCCACATCCAGCCGTGAATGGTGGTGGACAATTAAACAACTAACTAGAGGAGGTGGCTCCACAAATATCCCCATCCTCAATGATGGGGGAAGCCCAGCACATTAGTGCGAAAGACAAGGCTAAAGCATTTGCAACAATCTTCAGCCAGAAGTGCCGAGTTGATGATCCATCTTGGCCTCCTCCTGAAGTCCCCAGCATCACAGATGCCAGTTTTCAGCCAATTTCATTCACTCCGCATGATATCAAGAAACGACTGAAGGCACTAGATACTACAAAGGTTATGGGCCCTGACAATATTCCGGCAATAGTACTGAAGACCTGTGCTCCTGAACTTGCCGCACCCCTAGCTAAGCTGTTCCAGTACAGCTACAACACTGGCATCTACCAGGCAATGTGGAAAATTGCCCAGGTATGTCCTGTACACAAAAAGCAGGACAGGTCCAACCCGGACAATTACCACCCCATCAGCCTTCTCTCAATCATGAGTAAAATGATGGAAGGTGTCATTAACAGTGCCATCAAGCGGTACTTGCTTAGCAATAACCTGCTCAGTGACGCTCAGCTTGGGTTCCACCAGGGCCACTCAGCTCCTGACCTCATTACAGCCGTGGTTCAAACATGGACAAAAGAGCTGAACTCAAGAGGTGAGGTGAAAGTGACTGCCTTTGACATCAAGGCAGCATTTGACCGAGTATGGCATCAAGGAGACCTAGCAAAACTAACGTCAATGGGAATCAGGGGGAGAACCCTCCGCTGGCTGGAGTCATACCTAGCACAAAGGAAGATGGTTGTGGTTGTAGGAGGTCAATCATCTGAGCTCCAGGACATCACTGCAGGAGTTCCTCAGGGTAGTGTCCTAGGTCCAACCATAGTCAGCTGCTTCATCAATGACCTTCCTTCAATCATAAGGTCAGAAGTGGGGATGTTCGCTGATGATTGCACAATGTTCAGCACCATTCGTGACTCCTCAGATACTGAAGCAGTCTGTGTAGAAATGCAGCAAGACTTGGACAATATCCAAGCTTGGGCTGATAAGTGGCAAGTAACATTCGCGCCACACAGGTGCCAGGCAATGACCATCTCCAACAAGACAGAATCTAACCATCTCCCCTTGACATTTAATGGCATTACCATCACTGAATCCCCCACTATCAACATCCTAGGGGCTACCATTGACCAGAAACTGAACTGGAATAGCCATATAAATAGTGTGGCTACAAGAACAGGTCAGAGGCTAGGAATCCTGAGGCAAGTAACTCACCTCCCGACTCCCCAAAGCCTGTCCACCATCTACAAGGCACAAGTCAGGAGTGTGATGGACTACTCTGCACTTGCTCCAACAACACTCAAGAAGCTCGACACCATCCAGGACAAAGCAGCCTGCTTGATTAGCACGCCATCAAAAACATTCACTCCCTCCACCACTGACACACAGTGGTAGCAGTGTGTACCATCTACAAGATGCACTGCAGCAAAGCAACAAGGCTCCTTAGACAGCACCTTCCAAACCCACAACCTCTACCAACTAGAAGGACAAGGGCAGCAAATGCATGGAAACACCACCACCTGCAAGTTCTTCTCCAAGTCACACACCATCCTGACTTGGAACTATATCGCCGTTCTTTCACTGTCGCTGGGTCAAAATCCTGGAACCTCCTTCCTCACAGCACTGTGGGTGTACCTACCCCACATGGACTTCAGCGGTTCAAGAAGGCAGCTCACCACCACCTTCTCAAGGGCAATTTGGGATGGGCAATAAATGCTGGCCTGGCCAGCGATGCCCACATCCCATGAATGAATGAAAAAAAAAAGGAGTGACCACCGCACAGTCCTTGTGGAGACAAAGTACTATCTTCTCATTGAGGATACCACAATTGTGTTGTGTGGCACTACCACTGTGCTAAATGAGATAGATCCAGCAACTCAAAACTGGGCATCCATGAGGCACTGTGGGCCATCAGCAGCAGCAGAATTGTATTCAACCACAATCTGTAACCTCATGGTCCGGCATATGCCCCACTCTACCATTATCATCAAGTTGGGGCAACCAACCCTGGTTCAATGAAGAGTGCAGGAGGGCATGCAGACCAGGCAGCACCAGGCATAGCTCAAAATGAGGTGTCAGCCTGGTGAAGCTACAACAGAGGACTACATGCATGCCAACAGCAGAAGCAGCACATGATAGACAGGGCTAAGTGATCCCACAACCAACGGATCAGATTTAAATGCTACCATCCTGCCACATCCAGTCATGAATGGTGATGGACAATTAAATAACTAACACAGGAGGAGGCTGCTCCACAAATATACCCATCCTCAACGATAGAAAGCCCAGCACATCAGTGCAAAAGACAAGGCTGAATTATTTGCATCCATCTTCAGCCAGAAGTGTCGAGTGGATGTTCCATCTTGGCCTCCTCCTGAGGTCCCCAGCATCACAGATGCCAGTCTTCAGCCTATTCGATTCACTCCACGTGATATCAAAAAACGGCTGAGGCATACTGCAAAGACTATGGGCCCTGACAACATTCCGGCAACAGCACTGAAGACTTGTGCTCCAGAACTGGCTGCATCCCTAGCCAAGTTGTTCCAATACAGCTACAACACTGGCATCTACTCGGCAATGCGGAAAATTGCCCAAGTATGTCCTGTACACAAAAAGCAGGACAAGTCCAACATGGCCAATTACCACCGTAACAGTCTACTGTCGATCATCAGTAAAATGATGGAAGGGGTCGCTGACAGTGCTATCAAGCGGCACTTGCTCAGCCACAACCTGCTCACTGATGCTCAGTTTGGGTTCCGCCAGAGCCACTTGGCTCCTGACCTCATTACAGCCTTTGTCCAAATATCCTCACTTCTGACCTTATGATGGAGGGAAAGTCATTGAAGAAGCAGCTGAAGATGGTTGAGTCTGGGACACTACCCTGAGGAACTCCTGCAGTGATGTCCTGGGAGTGAGATGATTGACCTCCAACAACCACAACCATCTTCCTTTGCGCTAGGTATGACTCCAGCCAGCGGAGAGTTTTCCCCCTGATTCCCATTAACTCCAGTTTTGCTGGGGCTCCTTGATGCCATACTCGGTCAAATGCTGACTTGATGTCAAGGGCAGTCATTCTCACCTCACCTCTTGAATTCAGCTCTGTTGGCCATGTTTAAACGAAGGCTGTAATGAGGTCAGGAGCTGAGTGGCCCTGGCGGAACCCAAACTGAGCATCACTGAGCAGGTTATTGCTAAGCAAGTGCCACTTGATAGCACTGTCGACGACACCTTCCATCACTTTACTGATGATTGAGAATAGACTGATGGGGTGGTAATTGGCCAAGTTGGACTTGTCCTGCTTTTTGTGTACAGGACATACCTGGGAAATTTTCCACATTGCCAGGTAGATGTCAGTGTTGTAGCTGTACTGGAACAGCTTGGCTAGGGGAATGGCAATTTCTGGAGCACAAGTCTTCAGTACTATTGCCGGAATATTGTCAGGGCCCATAGCCTTTGCAGTATCTAGTGCCTTCAGTCGTTTCTTGATATCACGCGGAGTGAATGAAATTGGCTGAAGAATGGCATCTGTGATGCGGGGGACTTCAGGAGGAGGCCGAGATGGATCATCCACTCAATACTCCTCATCTTTTGCACTGATGTGCTGGGCTCCCCCATCATTGAGGATGGGGATATTTGTGGAGCCACCTCCTCCAGTTAGTTGATTAATTGGCCACCACCATTCATGACTGGATGTTTTTTTTAAATTCGTATGTGGGATGTGGGCATCACTGACTAGGCCAGCATTTATTGCCTATCCCTAATTGCCTTTGAACTGAATGGTTTGCTAGGCCATTTAGGAGTCAACCACATTGCTTTGGGTCTGGAGCAGATGTAGGCCAGACCAAGTAAGGACAGCAGATTTCCTAAAGGACATTAGTGAACCAGATGGGTTTTTACAACAATCGACAATGATCATCATTAGACCAGTTTTTAATTCCAGATTTATTAATAGAATTCAAATTCCACCTTCTGCCGTGGTGGGATTTGAACCCATGTCCCCGGAGACTCTGGATCTCTGGGTTACTAGTCCGTGACATTACCACTACACTACCGCCTCCCCTCAATGCAATTTGTTCCTTATACTCCATGCACTTGTATAAAGAACGTTTATTTGGGCCAAACCACCTAACCTGTCCTTCTGCTCTCATGTTTTATTCACACATTTCCTATTTCTCTTTCCTGGTTTACTTACTTTACATCTTTTAGTTTTCCCTTTACCTGCAACTTCTGACAATCACTACTCTTCCCTGTTGTTTGTTTTCAAACTACTATCCATGCTACCTTTTCCACTTGACCCTTTCCCCCACACCACTTACTAGTTTAAAGTCTTTGTGACTGCGACTGCCCTATTTATTCTTTCTGCTTTCCACTCAGACCCTGGTCCCATCCTAGTTCAGGTGGAACCCTTCCCAACAGTACAGTTCCTACCTGTCCAAATACTAGCACCAGTGCCCAATGAAAAGGAACCCCTCTTTCCCACATCACTCCTTCAACCATATGTTCACCTCCCTAATCTGGTTATCCCTATGCAAATTTGCAGATGGTTCAAGTAATAATCCGGAGATTAGAACCTTTGAGGTCCTGTCATTCTGCTTCTAGTTCCTGGTATCCTCCAAACAGGACCTCTTGTCTACTCTTACCTATATTGTTGGTTCCAACATGAGTTTCAATGACTGGTTCCTCCCCCTCCCTCGCCTTTCAAACCAGTTCGTGATGTCCCTCACTCTGGCATCAGGTAGGCAAACAAACTAGTCGGGACTCTCGATCATGCTTCGAAAGGATGCTGTCTGTCCCCCTAATTATTGAATCACTTACAACTACCACATTACACTTTCTTTCCTGCTTCTTCACCACCTCCTCTCTTTGGACAGTTTCCTGCTCCAAGGTGCCATGGTCCACATACAGGCTGTCCTTCCAACAATTTTTATCTTTATCCTCACATGTAGCAAGTTCATTGCACCTGTTGGATAGCATTAGTTTCTGCGGTTCCTGATTCTCTAACTTAGCTGGGTTCCCCTTACACCGTACACTATTGGTCACATCAACCTCATTCTGAACCTGTACCTCTCTACGAGGTGTCTGAAGCAAACTGACCACGTATTCCACTCCTTCCCTTATGTGTCTGAGTGTCTCCAACTCGCACTCCAGCTCAGTGATTCCGAGCCGGAGAGATTCGAGATGGAGATATTACTGCAGGTGTGGTGGCTCGGGACAGTCTCAATGTTCACAAATTCCCTTACACTGCAGTCCAGTGTACCTGCTCTTAGTCTAAGTTAATTATATTACTTATATATAGGCTTTAGTTTGTTTTAAGTTTTTTCTTCTTTTTCTACACACTTTTCTTGCACTAAATAGTGGGCAAAAATTTTAAATATTTATTGCCTCAAGTTTCCAGTACAAGTATTGGAGGTGAATATAAAAAGCAGCAACTCTTTCCCCTTCTGTTTTAAATTCCCCACTTGGACCAAATTCCCAACTTTAGCACTCTGTTAATACTGCACTCTTCACAACCACTCTGTGCATCAAATGCACAGTATTTCTCAGTACAACAATAACTCCTTTGTCACTAAGATCGAGACCATCCCATCAGCTGTCTCTACCACGTTCCTCCTTTCTACTCGCCGACCTGCCCAAACTTCCTCTAAAGCTCCTCCCAGCCCTAGCCCTGAACTCACATCTTTCTCCAGCTTCTCTCCTATCTCCCCTCATGCCCTCTGAGCTCACCTAGTCTATGAGACCCACCTACTGTTCTCTCGATCCTATTCCCACTAAACTGCTGACCACCCAACTTCCACATCTGGTTCCCATGTTAGCTGATATTATGAACGGTTCTCTCGCTGCAGGTGTTGTCCCTCTCTCCTTTAAATCTGCAGTTGTCACAACTCTTTTCAAAAAGCCAACCCTTGACCCCAACATCCTCGCAAACTACAACATCATTTCCAACCTCCCTTACCTCTCCAAAGTCCTTGAACGTAATGTCGCCTCCCAAATCCATTCCCATCTTTTCCAGAACTCCATGTTTGAATCCCTCCAATCATGTTTCCGTCCCTGCCACAGTACCGAAACAGCTCTTAAAGTCACAAATAAGATCTTATGTGGCTGTGTCAAAGATAAACTTTCTCTTCTCGTCCTGTCTGCAGCCTTTGACGACTGACCACACTACCGTCCTCCAATACCTCTCCACTGTCGCCCAGCGGGGTGGGACTGCTCTCACCTGCTTCCATTCTTACATACGAACATACGAATTAGGAGCAGAAGTAGGCCATTCGGCCCCTCGATCCTGCTCCACCACTCAAGATCATGGCTGATCTGTTTGTGTTTCGAATTCCACACTCCCACTTACCCCGGTAACCTTTGATTCCCTTGCCTAACAAGAATCTAGCTACCTCCGCCTGAAAAATATTCAATGATGCCGCCTCCACCACCTTCTGAGGCAGAGCGTTCCAAAGTCGTACAACCCTCAGAGAAAACATTTCTCCTCTTCTCGGTCCTGAAAGGGTCTCCCCTACTTTTAGCAGGCTCGAAGGGCCGAGTGGCCTACTCCTGCTCCTAATTCGTAAAACAGTGCCCCCTAGTTCTGGACTCCCCCACAAGCGGAAACATAATTTCCACATCCACCTTGTCAAGACCGTTCAGGGCCGTATAAACTTCAATCAAGTCTCCCCTCCCTCTTCTAAACTCCAGTGAAAACAAGCCCAGTCTGTCCAACCTTTCCTCATAAGATAACACACTCATTCCAGGTATCAATCTAGTAAACCTCTTCTGAACCGTCTCCAACACATTTACATCCTTCCTTAAATAAAGAGACCAAAATTGCACACAGTATTCCAGATGTGGTCTCACCAATGCCCTGTATAACTGAAGCATAACATCCTTACTTTTATTTTAAATTCCTCTCGTAATAAAAGATAGCATTCCCATTAGCCTTCCTTATTACTTGCTGTACCTGCATACTAACTTTTTGTGACTCACGTATAAGAACACTTAGATCCCTCTGCACCTCGGAATTCTGCAGTCATTCTCCGTTTAAGTAATAATCTTTTTTATTTTTCCTGCCAAAGTGAACAACTTCACATTTTCCCACATTATACACCATCTGCCAGATTTATGCCCACTCACTCAACCTATCTATGTCGGCCTGCAACCTCCTTATGTCCTCTTCACAACATACTTTCCTACTTATCTTTGTGTCATCTGCAAATTTAGCTACCATGCTATCGCTCCCCCCATCTAAGTCATTGAAATAAATTGTAAAAAGTTGAGGCCCCAGCAGAGACCCCTGCAGGACTCCACTCGTCACATCCTGCCAATCAGAAAAGGACCCATTTATGTATTCTCTGTTTTCTACCTGCCAGTCAATCTTCTATCCATGCTAATATGTTACCCCTACACCATGAGCTCCTACTTTGCACAACATTTTATGTGGCACCTTGTCAAATCCTTCTGGAAATCCAAGTACAGTACGTCAACGGGCTCCCCTTTATCCACAGCACTTATCGATCTAATCGTATCCAGAGTACCACTTGCAAAATGGCTTCTCGTCCAGCTCCCACACCATTACCTCTGATGTCCCCCAAGGATCTATCCTTGGCCCCCTCCCATTTCTCGTTACATGCTGCCCCTCTGCGGTGCCAACCAAAAACACAGCATTAGGTTTTCACATGCAAGCAGACAACACCCAACTTTACCTCACCACCGCCTCTCTCGACCTCCACTGTCTCTAAATTATCAGTCTGCCTGTCTGACATCCAGTATTGGATGAGCATAAATTTCCTCCAATTAAATATTGGGAAGACTGAAGCCATTGTTTTCGTTTCCCGTTCCAAACTCTGTCCCAGAGCTATTGATTCCATCCCTCTCCCTGGCAACAGTCTGAGATTAACCCAGTCTGCTCGCAACTTTGGTGTCACATTTGACCCTGACATGCGCTTCCAACCTCATATTTGCACCATCACTAAGACTGCCCATTTCCACCTCCGTAATATCGCCTGACTTTGTTACCTCTAGACTTGTCTATTCCAACACACCCCTGCCTGGTACCCCACATTCTACCCTCCGTAAACTAGAGATCATCCAAAACACTGCTGCCCATGTCTTAACTCGTACCAAGTCCCGTTCACCTATCACCCAGTGCTCCCCATACCTAGAGTACTGCGCACAGTTTTGGTCTCCTTATTTAAGGAGGGATATACTTGCATTGGAGGCAGTTCAGAGAAGGTTCACTAGATTGATTCATGGGATGAAGGGGCTGTCTTATGAGGAAAGGTTGAGCAGCTTGGGCCTATACTCATTGGAGTTTAGCAGAATGAGAGGTGATCTTATTGAAACATATAAGATTTTGAGGGGCTTGACAAGGTAGATGCTGAGAGGAATGGGGGAATCTAGAACTAGGGAGCATAATTTCAGAATAAGAGGTTTCCCATTTAAGGCGGAAATGAGGAGGACTTTCTTCTCCCAGAGAGTTGCGAATCTTGGAATTCTCTACCCCAGAGAGCAGTGGAGGCTGGGTCATTACATATATTCAAGGTTGAGTTAGACAGATTTTTGATCTACAAGAGAGTAAAAGGTTATGGGGGCCGGCAGGAAAGTGGAGTTGAGGCCACAATCAGATCAGTCATGATCTTACTGGATAGTGGAGCAGGCTGGAGGGGCTGAATGGCCTACTCCTGCTCCTATTTCTTATGTTCTTATGACCTACATTGGCTCCTGGTCAACAATGCCTTGATTTTAAAATTCTCATTCTTGTTTTCAAATCCCCCCCATGGCCTCGCCCCTCCCTATCTCTGTAAACTCCTCCAGCTGCACAACCCTCCGAGATATCTGTGCTCCTCTAATTCTGGCCTTTTGAGCATCCCCGATTTTAATCGCCCCACCATTGATGGCCGTGCCTTCAGTTGCCTCGGCCCTAAGCTCTGGGAAGTCCTTCCTACACCTCTCTACTCTACTTTCCTTCATTAAGACACTCCTTAAAACCTACCTCTTTGACCAAGCTTTTGTTCATTTGACCTGTTGTTTCCTTGTGTGGCTCAGTGTCCTATTTTGTTTTATAATGCTCCTGTAAAGCACCTTGTGAGGTTTTATTACATTAAAGGCACTATATAAGTTGTTGTTTTTTTCAGTATGTGAAGAATGAAGAAAATTTCTTTCCTCTGTGTGTACAGATCCCGAAACACTTACTTACCTATTCTCAGGATAATTTCATTAGCCTCCTCAACCGAAGTGGACTCGTACACCAAGCATTCAAAAGATGTTGTTTGAGGAGTTTCTGGGGAGTTCCTGAAATAAAGCAACCTTCTTTTAACACGCAAGAAGTTCATGCAAGGATTTCAAATACTGCATTGCAGCCAAGTTAAAGTACAATGCTAATACTGTGAAAAGAGAATCATTAGTTTAATCCCAATCTGGATTAAGAAATATTCCTTGGTTCTGTGTATATTTGCTAATTCTTTTTGAAATAATTAAATTATATTTAAATTATTCTCAAATTGCTGCCAGTGAGAGCCTGGATTATGTGCTCAAGACTCTGGAATGGGGCTCAAACCTGTTGTATAATCTTTTTCTAGATTAATACAAATGGAGCTGAAGGGCAGGCATAGAGGTTGAACACAGAACTTTAATGGAGACATGCTTCAGCTTACATGTTCTAACTGTGCAAGAGAACTGAATCACGTGATACTGCATCACATCATGCGATGACATATATATTAGCATAAATTATATTTAACATATTAACAAATACAAAATCACAACATCTGCCTTTCCTTAAATGACAACCCCACATAGTATAACATTAATATGTACATGAATAAGTAACCCTTATGAGATGAGAAATTTGTCAACTATAACAATATTTACATAAAACATTTAACTGTAACAAAAATATTTGAAACATTCTGCATCAAGGTGTTGTCTACATTTGGAACTGTGCAGCTTATTGGCTGACTGGACCAGACCTTGTGATAACAACATGTGGGTGTGTTCTCAAACTGTCCATTCTCTCCTCCTGAAGACTACGTTTGGGAAGATTGCCCTCAGTTGTCAGTATGTTGCTTGTTGTCTCTTCATCTGCAAAACATGCGTGGGTAGATTTAGGCGATGCTAGTTGGTGGCTAGCAGAGAGTCCCCTCAGGTGAGATCGGTTCCTTCGTAGTTCATTTGGTGTTGTCACCTCACACGAATGTGGTTCTTTGCATCTTGGACACCTCTGCTGGTATTAATCCCTGTTCTTGCGGGTGTAGAACCCGCACCTTTTGATTAACGTATAGTGGTGGTATTTCTGCACCCGCAAGCACATCATGTGCACCTTTCATCTTGCTTCTGATGTAACCGGTCTATGATCAAGGATGGCTTGGTGAGATGATGGCTTGGTAATGTGGTTCTTATCGGTCAACCAAACAGAATTTCAGCAGGTATAAAAGCAAAATACTACAGATATCACAGTTGAGCCTGTGGAATTCGCTACCACAGAACGCAGTTGAGGCCAAAACATTGTATGTATTCAAGAAGGAGTTAGATATAACTCTTGGGGCGAAAGGGATCAAAGGATATGGGAGGAAAGCAGGAACAGGTTACTGAGTTGGATGATCAGCCATGATCATAATGAATGGCGGAGCAGGCTCGAAGGGTCGAATGGCCTACTCCTGCTCCTATTTTCTATGTTTCTATGCAATACCCGTTCCGTTATCCAGTCTGTCTACTGTTGAAATATATCCTGGATGACTGACAACCCAAATGGTAAACGGAAGAAACAGTACCTGCCAAAAGGAGTTCTGAACATTGTTAGCTCTTGTGACTCTCTTGACAAGTGTACATTTTTTGTGTCTAATTTGGAAAAGGTTTAAACTCCAGCAAAAGTTGGGTTTAACTCCTCTAGCATTGTTATCTTATGAGAGCATCTCTTTAAGGCTTTGTTTGGCCTCCTTGGGTCTAAACATAGCCGAATTGAACTGCCCTTCTCGATTGCAGTAGTGATGGAACTGCAACAGTTCCGTGTGATGTTGCACTCATTAAATGATGCCTTGTTTTTCCATTCCATCTTCAACTTTTCTTGATTGTGCACGCTGCATTTTCACGGCAGGTCGATTGACGCTGTTGCATCTTCATTAAGGAGCATCCCCATGGAAATTCCCAACGTTGTCAAACCGATCCTGGTGCAACCTCTGGCAGTCTTGTACCGATCCAATGGGTGTGCACCTGTTTTGACTGCTGTGGTTTTCTGATTGGGTCAGCTCATGGATGGTGACCATGTTAAGTTTGTTGCACACCAGCAGCCCTGCTACTGCTGGTCCTGACACATCCACTATGTAGAATATCTGAGTGGACCATGTTGACTCTTTGTACCCATATTCCAGGTCTAGGGAACCTAAGTGCTTTATTGTCAACCCATTGTATGCCATAAGCTTCACGCTTGTGTGTTGGACCACAGACTTCCATGCCTCGTGGTACATGTCTTTGAGAATGCAAAAAGGTAGAATGTTGGCCTTATTGGGCTGACGATCTGCAGTGTTGCAAAAGCTTCTGTTTTTTTTTAAACAGAGTGGACCTGTTCCGCTAAGGTGATCGTGTGAAATAGCTGTTTAGCTGTAGTGTCTTCACCTCGATCCACCCCATCCATTTTAGTCAGGCATTCCCCCCATTTTTTGGATGGGTCTATACTATGTCTCACCTCCCTTCGCTTCTGGGTGGCGTACGTCTGCAGCTTGAGCGCTGCCCGCTCTGGCTTCTCCCTGTTTTCTACTACTACTTCTGCAAAGTTTGGCTCAGCACCGCGTGTTTGCATATGCCGGGCACCTATAGTTTGTGAGACCCCACAGTTACTGTACACCTTGTTCTACCTGGGTGTCTTGGATATTGTACTGACAGGCGTTTCAGACCCTAAGGCTTGCAAACAAAGTTTCCGTGCAATAGTTGCCTCGTATCTGCGCCCATCCTTTCGGGTTTCCCAGGAGGTCTTTCTGGAACGCCTCAGTAGCAGTGGAGGCGATAACCAACTCCATAATTCATTCTGAGAGGTCAGCATCAGAGAAGTCGCATTCTTTTGCTTGCTCTCTGCATCGGTTAACACAGTCGTCCAAGCTCTCATTGGTTTTCTGTCTATACTGCATGAGTTCCAGGTGATGTACTCCGAAATTAACTTTAATCTTAAACTGATTTTCTAATGTTGCCTATAGCTTTGATGGATCCTTCTGGTCAGCATCAGATAAACTAGAGATACTGATTCTGTGCAGACATTCTTTTCCTATGACAATCCTAATTTTCTATCGCTTGCTTCTCTGAAACCACAACCTCATGGTCTAGGAAGCATCGTTCAATCCTTGGCTTAAACAGTTTGAACTCGCCTGGGACAT
This sequence comes from Heterodontus francisci, assembly GCF_036365525.1. Taxonomy (NCBI): domain Eukaryota; kingdom Metazoa; phylum Chordata; class Chondrichthyes; order Heterodontiformes; family Heterodontidae; genus Heterodontus; species Heterodontus francisci. The sequence goes on from NC_090396.1 coordinate 15,636,260, forward strand.
CAGATGTTTTCCGGTCCATCTCTGGAAATCTGGCTTAGCCTTTTACTCTTTTTTCCCCCCAGAGGAGCAAACCTTGCTTTAAAAGTCGCAGCAGGCTATGATGTCTGCAGAGCTGAGCAGGAGTCACACCCTGAGCTGTGTTCCTGTTGTTCTGAGCTTGTAGGCGGGAGGGGCCCTGGTGTCGGGGACAGCTAATGTTTTAGTTTTAGTTTTAGAGATACAGCACTGAAACAGGCCCTTCGGCCCACCGAGTCTGTGCCGACCATCAACCACCCATTTACACTAATCCTACACTAATTCCATATTCCTACCACATCCCCACCTGTCCCTATATTTCCCTACCACCTACCTATACTAGGGGCAATTTATAAAGGCCAATTTACCTATCAACCAGCAAGTCTTTGGCGGTGGGAGGAAACCGGAGCACCCGGAGGAAACCCACGCAGACACAGGGAGAACTTGCAAACTCCACACAGGCAGTACCCAGAATTGAACCCGGGTCGCTGGAGCTGTGAGGCTGCGGTGCTAACCACTGCGCCACCCCACGTGTGGCAACAGTGGGAAGGAATCTGCGCCAAAACACGACGCTGCACTGATCTCTGGGGCTGAAACCACTGTTGATTTTTGTCTTGCTGGCTCAGGGCAAATTGCCTTCAATCTCTACTCACACCGTTGCCCTCCCGATAGGAGAGCTATGACCTGGTCACAGCGCTTCAGGTAGGTCTTCTGACTTGAATTGTCGTTTTCAGCTGCTGATCACTGCTGTCAATTCACTATCGCTGCCAGCATATTATATTATCTCTTTCTAGATTAATACAAATGAAGCTGAAGGGCAGGCATAGAGTTTGAACACATAGCTTTAATGGAGAGTTGTTGCTTTGGCTTTCACGTGCTAACTGACTGTGCAAGAGAACTGAAATACGTGATATTACATCACTTACTGTGATGACATACATATTAGCACAAACATATATTTAACATACTAACAAATAAAGTATCACAACTGAACCCACATGTAAGAGTGATTATCACTGAGCCACAGCTGCCTGCTGCCAGTGAAAGTGCCCAGGAATGGGGCAGGGACAGTGCAGTACTGAAGGGCAGCCTTCCCTACAACCCTTGTCCCAAATATAAACTGTGTGCTGCTTAGCCACAGCAGCCACATTACGGGGCAATGCCTAACTGGAGCTCTTAATGACCCGAGTGCACATCTTGTGCCCAGATTCCCAGCTCCCCTTCCACTTGGAGTGTGTGCTTCAGATAAAGTGCAAAACGCACACCTGATAATACAGGGAGCAGCTGCCCATCATTGGAGCAACTGTCCCAACACCAAAGTTCAAGGTCCAAGTCTACCTTAGCCACATGTTTGTGCAATATGCTCCACTTACGCCACACAGTAAGCAAAGAGTGTCCGTCTGTTCAACCGGTGTCCCACTGAAGAGATCTCAGGGTAGTGATGATGAAAGAGGACCTGAAAAAGTAACAAGATAAACATCAGGATTCCAGAGACTGCAGTGACAGCCTTGCTGGAATAAAACAAAGCAACAGTCAAATGCTGCTTGCGTTTATACTGCTGGTTTGGAGTGAAACCTGACATTAAATTCCTACAGCAGTTGGGACACAATTGGAACATGAACAATAGTGGGCTAGAATGGGGAAAGATCAGCAAGTGTACCCACTCCTGATCACTATCCATAGACTGATATGTGTGTGTGTATCTTATATCGTATACAGTGTAGAGAGAGCTTTACTCTACATTTAACTCACAGAACCATAGAAAATTTACAGCACAGAAGGAGGCCATTTAGCTCATCGTGTCCATGCCAGCTGAAAGAACTAGCCGCCCAATCTAATCCCACTTTCCAGGACCTGGTCCATAGCCTTGCCGGTTACAGCACTTCAGGGGCATGTCCAGGTACCTTTTAAAAGAATTGAGGGTTTTTGCCTCCACCACCATCCCTGGCAGTGAATTCCAGACACCCACCACCCTCTGGGTGAAAAAGATTTTCATGTCCCCTCTAATCCTTCTACCAATCAGCTTTAATCTGTTCCCCCAGTCATTGACCTCTCCGCTAGGGGAAACAGGTCCTTCCTGTCTACTTTATCTAGTCCCCTCATAATTTTGTACACCTCTATTAAGTCACCCCTCAGCCTCCTCTGTTTGAAGGAAAACAGCCCTAGCTGATCCAATCTTTCCTCATAGCTGCAACTTTCAAGCCCTGGCAATATTCCTGTAAATCTCCTCTGTACTCTCTCCAGAGCAACTTTGTCCTTCCTGTAATGTGGTGACCAGTACTGTACGCTGTGGCCTAACCAGTGTTTTATACAGTTCCAGCATTACATCCCTGCTTTTGTATTCTATACCTCGGCCAATAAAGGAAAGCATTCCATATGCCTTCTTCACCACTCTATCTACCTGTCCTGCCACCTTCAGGGATCTGTGGACATGCACTCCAAGGTCTCTCACTTCTTCTACCCCTCTCAATATCCTCCTGTTTATTGCATATTCGCTGTACCTCATCTGGAATGTTAAATGGGACACTGCAGAGGAAGGTTTTCTCTATATCTAACCCGTGTTGTACCTGCCCTGGGAGTGTTTGATGCTCATCGTAATAACGGCCCTCACTCTAATTATGTGCACATAATTAACACTTCATTTTAAACAATCACGGTTTTTTGACTTATCTATGCTGAAACAGAGCAGCAGTTACCTGTGTCGAGTTGTTTTTTATACAGATCACTTCTGTTTCCTTTACATCGAATAACACCTCCTAACAGAGACAAACATGGTGGACAAAGTTAAAAGTAATCACCATTAACGCAACCATGTTACAAGATGCTGCTGTCTATTCAGAAGTTTCTATCATTTCCCAGATTTCTTTAGAGGGAAATGAAAGTCGATAGAGACTAATTCTTATTCAAAGGATTCTTCCATTGTCTTCTACAAGAATGTTATACTGTTGCAGCTACTTAGAGTGCACTTATCTGTGTAGACAAGTCTTACTCAAGGTGCCTAAAGGCAGCTGTAACCATACTATTTTGATCAGACAGACTTTTGATATAATAAGTGATAAGCAGATGCTGTCCAATCAACCTGCAGAGTATGGCTGTCTGTACTGAAGAGTTGACAAAGATCAAGTTAGGTTGGTTTGGGTGGAGTTGAATGAGTCGAGTTGAGTTGCAGCAGGCGAGGTTGGTTTGGTTTGGGACAGGTTGAATTGGGTTGGGCTAGGGTATGCTGGACAGTCAGGTGGTAGGAGGTTCCAACCGGGTTGTTGAGTATGGCTGGGGAGGCCTGGAGAAGCTTTTTTGCACATAAGGTACCTACCATGCTAACACGTGTGTATATTTGTCATCCTGTTCGGATAAATTAACAAAACTTGTACACGTTTAACACATCTGGTCTGGACACTTCATTGAATTGACCTGGTGTCTGCTTTTTTAAAATCTAAGGTCAGCATTTGGCAAGCACATTTATTGCCCTTCCCAGCTGCCCTGAAAAGGTGATGGTAGACCAATCTTCTGCTGAGGGTGCTCCCAGGGTGGCATTAGGGAAAGAATTCCAGGACATTGACCCAGCAACAATAAAGGGACATTGATATATGTCCAAATCAGGGTGGTGTCTGACTTGGAGGTGATGGTATTCCAATGACCGATTATGAAGACTGCTTCGTCTGGGATGGTGTTGAGTCTCTTGCGTGTTGTTCTGGCTACACCTATCTATGCGAGTGGTGAGTTTTCCATCATGCTCCTGATTTGAGTCTTGTTGATTGTAGAGAAGCTTTCAGGGATCAGAGGACAATCTCATGCCTCTGTCCTGCTCTTGTAGTCATGTGCAGATCTGCTTGGTGCAATTAAGCTTTTAGTCAATGGTGAGCCCAGGAACCTGATGGTGGGAGACTTGGTGATGGTGGTACCACTGAGCATCAGCAGGAGATAGTTGGTCTTTCTCTTCTTCAAGATGGTCATTACCTGACACTAATGTGACATCAGTGTTGTCAGAGTCCCTGCAGTCATCCTACCAAGCTTCACCCCACTTAAACTCCAACCTGTTGAAAAATTCAGCTATCCCATCTTCCTGTTGATCCCCATAGGTTTCGCAACTTGCAACACCTTGTCTTCAAGATTCTTGTCCTCATTTACAATTCCCTTCATGGCATTGCCCGACCCTAGCTCTGCAACCATTACCCGACACACCAGCTTGCACCCCTACTGACTCTGGCCTACTGCGCATCACCATCCCTCCAATCCACTATCAGAAGCAGAGCCATTTCAGCCCTCTGCTACATCTTATATATCTCTCTACTTTCAAAGGTCTCCTCCAAATCCACATCAGTCCCACCTTCAGTCATCTTCCCAACTCAGCTCACTGTCCTTTGCACCCCCAACTACCCCTCCAATTCCTCCTCCGCCTTTTTCCTGCTGTGAAGCAGCTTGGGCCGTTTTAAAAACAATGCATTCACAGGATATGGGTGTTGCTGGCAAGGCCACCATTTATTGCCCATCCGTAGTGGTGAGCCACCTTCTTGAACTGCTGCAGTCCAAATGGTGCAGGTATATCCACAGTGCTGTCAGGGAGGGAGCTCCAGTATTTTGACCCAGCGACAATGAAGGAATGGTGATATATTTCCTAGTCAGAATTGTGTGCGACCTGGTAGTGTAAGAAATGGGCCTTTAATAAATGATACTACTCAAAATAGTATAGAATTCTTATGGAATATGTAAGTATAGTAGGAGGCCACCCAAAAAAAGCTGTTTCCTCTCTCTGTCTGGAAAATCACAAACAATCCCAAGCAGTCAGGGACCCAAGAAAGAGACCAGCACCACAAAAACAGACTCTACATACATTCCTGAGTTGAAATAGGGAGTCTTCTAGCACCTTGCTTGCCGGGCTCTGTGGCCGGGTGGGGCCGGGCGGGCGGGGTGGGGGGGGAGGGGGGTGCAGGGAAGGAGGGCCAGAATACAGGTTCGGCAGCGACCCGCCACGGACGCCGATGCCAGGGGGGCCCAGCTCAATCCTCCAGGCAGCAGTGAGGCTCCGTGGCAGCTCCCTTGCCGCTGGGTGACAGGAACCAAATCTAAATATTTAAGTGAATGAATTGACTAAATTTAAATGAAATTACCTGAAATCTTCCAGGTCTGCCGTGATCGTCGGTGCAATGGCCATCACTCCTGTGCCTTCAATACCTCGTCCGGGGAAAGCCAGCATGACACTGGTGGGTAGTGGGGAGCAGGCAAGATTCTCAGTATGGTGGGAGGGGTGGGGTCAAATAAATACAATGGGTATAAGGTATGGTGGGAAGGGGTGAACTTTAAAAACTTTGTGCAGTCAGGGGTGGGGGGAAGAAGGTCAGCTTTAAAAGGTAAGTGTTGGGTGGGAAAGGGGTGTTAGAAATTTATTTGATAAATTTTAGGGAGGGGGGGGGGGGGGGGGGTGCATCTTTAAAAATTTAAATATGCCGGCAGGGTTGGCTGCCCTTTAAAAATGGCACCAGTGCCTGCGCAGAAACAGCTGACGCCATTTCCAGTGACGGACTGCCCACCCCCTCCACATGCCTGACTGAGGGACCTGGCATCAGGAAAGTGTGGGGGGAGTGGGGGGCAGGGGACCGCTGACAGCCACCCCCCTGCCCTTGCTGCCAACCCCCCTACACCCCCATCTCCCCCATGTTGCCCACCCCATGGAAACCCACCCGGTGAGACTTACATGTGGTCTGGGTCCTGGGCCTCGGGTGGGTGCTCCACTGGCAGCAGCCACTGCCTCCGTGGTGGCACTGCTCAGTCAAAGAGCTGCCGGCCTCTGACTGGCTGGCAGCTCTCAGCAGCGGGACATCCGCTGCCAGGTCCTTGATCCCAGGGAAGGCCCACCGCAGTCCACTTATGTGCCTAATTGGCACTTGAAAAGGCAGGCCTTTCCCAGAGGAGGTGACGCAGGGCTTTTGCCAGTGGTTGAGACCCGTTGCCTGGATAAAATCCCGGCCTTTGTATCTTGGAAGCATTAATCCATGTGTAATCTCACCTGTGGTGGCAGGTTTTGCTGCAGGACCTTCTCGATACCCTCATCCAGCACTTCCTTTCCACCATACTATAAAAACAAATTAGAGTCAGTCTGTTATTTCTGCAGCCTGACTTTCAGCCCTCGTGTTTTAGACAGAAAAACTGTATTTGCAGTGAATATACCCCCAACCCATATAGCACTGGCATAGCTTACAATAACAACAAAGATCAGTTAAGGTGACGTTAGACTCGTACTGTTAGACCTCAGAGCCTACTAGACTGTACAGTAATTCACAATCACTACGAAAGTGGGTTACACCATTAATCAAGCAATATTTAATGTACAGTAATATGCTTAGCCCTCACAGTACTTAATGTACATACAGTAATACTGAGGCCATGTGGGCTTAATTTCCTGTGTGCCCTATTTTAGCAAACAGCTTAATGCTTTGTGTTAAATTGCTGCCTGTGCTATTGTACCAGTCACCAACTCATTAAAAAAAACCCACAAATAATAGACACAAACCAGCTAAACAAATCATACACAAAGGAAACACAGGTGGCACAGTGGCGCAGTGGTTAGCACCGCAGCCTCACAGCTCCAGGGACCTCGGTTCGATTCTGGGTACTGTCTGTGTGGAGTTTGCAAGTTCTCCCTGTGACTGCGTGGGTTTTCGCCGGGTGCTCCGGTTTCCTCCCACAGCCAAAGACTTGCAGGTTGATAGGTAAATTGGCCATTGTAAATTGCCCCTAGTGTAGGTAGGTGGTAGGGAATATGGGATTACTGCAGGGTTAGTATAAACGGGTGGTTGTTGGTCGGCACAGACCCGGTGGGCCGAAGGGCCTGTTTCAGTGCTGTATCTCTAAATAAAAAAAGAAAAAAAAGAGAAGCCCTGGCAGTAGGTTATAAACAGGTTACAACAACCCACGCAGCACTTACTGGCATTATGATACTGTTAACCCTTTCTCTACAGATTATGGATTGCAGCAAGCTACATTTTGTGAAATATTTTTGGCAAACACTATGTATCTGGTTTGCTGCCATGAGCCTCTTCTTCCTGCTGATGCTACTGACCGAATGAAGAGCAGGGTTTACGATGCACTGTAGCAACGCAGCTGCGATTTGTTAAAAGACAATCTATTCCTTTGGTTCTTCAAATTCAAGCTGAAAACTCTCAACATTTTGCTAAATTTGTATATCAAAGAAAATAAACAAAAGGAGGTTTGAGCATACATTCCCTGTCCTTTACTCAGCACTATGACCTTAACTTTACCAGTGTGGAGCCTGGAAAATTCATGGCTAACTGTGTTTACCATTCCAATGTTCACCTTGCCCATGTATCGGAGTGAATACAGCAACCTGCAGGAGAAGAAAGATCCTCAGCATTGTACCCTCAAAACTTCAGCATTAAACTGTGCTTATCACAAATCCCATGTTTAAAGCACTGCTTCTGTATCAGATGATTACTGAAATCTCTTTGAGGGCCCATTATTCAGAAGAAAAACTAACAGACAAAGTCAAACTAGCAAACACAGAACTGTGCTTCTTGCTGATTAAATAGATTTGTTTTACAATTACACTCAGGCTAGCACTCACCCTAATTACTCACCCTAAGCACTCAGCAAAAGTATATTCCAGTGAAAAGGAAGGACTGGAAGAAAAGGGGTAATCTGCCATGGGTGTCTAAGGAAATAAGGGAGGCTATCAAATTGAAAGAGAAGGCATACAAAGTGGCCAAAAGCAGCATGAAACTAGAAGATTGGGAAAACTTTAAAGGTCAACAGAAAGCTACAAAAAGAGCTATAAAGAATAGTAAGATGGAACATGAGAAAAAACTAGCACAGAATATAAAGACAGATAGCAAAAGTTTCTATAAATATATAAAACGAAAAAGAGTGGCCAAAGTAAACGTTGGTCCTTTAGAGGATGAGAAGGGGAATTTATTTATGGGATATGATGAAATGGCCGAGGCATTGAACAGGTATTTTGTATCGGTCTTCTCAGTGGAGGACATTAATAACATGCCAGTAATTGACAAAGAGACGAACGTAGGTGAGGACCTGGGAACAATCATTATTACGGAAGAGGTAGTGTTGGGCAAGCTAATGGAGCTAAGGATTGATAAGTCTCCTGGCCCTGATGGAATGCATCCCAGGGTACTAAAAGAGATGGCGGGAGAAATAGCAGGTGCACTGATGGTAATTTTCCAAAATTCGCTGGACTCTGGGGTAGTCCCAGTTGATTGGAAAACAGCAGATGTGACGCCACTGTTTAAAAAGGGAGGTAGACAAAAGATGGGGAATTATAGACCGATTAGCTTAACCTCTGTAGTGGGGAAGATGCTTGAGTCTATTATCAAGGAAGAAATAGCAGGGCATCTCGATAGAAATTGTCCCGTTGGGCAGACACAGCATGGGTTCATGAAGGGCAGGTCATGCTTGACAAATCTTTTGGAATTCTATGATGACATTACGAGCAAGGTGGACAGTGGGGACCCAGTGGATGTGGTGTACCTAGATTTCCAAAAGGCCTTCGACAAGGTGCCGCACAAGAGGCTGCTGCATAAGATAAGGATGCATGGCATCAGGGGTAAAGTATTAGCATGGATAGAGGATTGGTTGACGAACAGGAAGCAGAGAGTGGGGATAAAGGAGTGCTATTCTGGTTGGCAGTCACTAGTGGTGTGCCTCAGGGGTCGGTGTTGGGACCGCAACTATTTACAATTTATATAGATGATTTGGAGTTGGGGACCACGTGTAGGGTGTCAAAGTTTGCAGATGACACTAAGATGAGTGGCAGAGCAAAGTGTGCAGATGACTGTGAAACTTTGCAGAGGAACATAGATACATTGAGTGAGTGGGCAAAGGTCTGGCAGATGGAATACAATGTTAATAAATGTGAAGTCATTCATTTCGGTAGGAGTAACAGGAAAAAGGATTATTACTTGAATGGTAAAAAGTTGCAGCATGCTGCTATGCAGAGGGACCTAGGTGTCCTTGTGCATGAATCGCAGAAGGTTGGTCTGCAGGTACAGCAAGTAATTAGGAAGGCAAATGGAATTTTGTCCTTCATTGCTAAAGGGATTGAGTTTAAAAGCAGAGAGGTTATGTTGCAGCTGTATAAGGTACTGGTGAGGCCGCACCTGGAGTACTGTGTGCAGTTTTGGTCTCCTTACTTGAGAAAGGATATACTGGCACTGGAGAGGGTGTAGAGGAGGTTCACTAGGTTGATTCTGGAGTTGAGGGGGTTGGCTTATGAGGAGAGACTGAGTAGATTGGGATTATATTCATTGGAGTTCAGAAGAATGAGGGGGGATCTTATAGAAACATATAAAATCATTAAGGGAATAGATAAGATACAAGTAGAGAGGATGTTTCCACTGGCAGGTGGAGCTAGAACAAGAGGGCATAGCCTCAAGATTAGAGGGAGCAGATTTAGGACTGAATTAAGAAGGAACTTCTTCACCCAGAGGGTTGTTAATCTATGAAATTCCTTGCCCAGTGAAGTAGTTGACGCTTCTTCAGTAAACGTCTTTAAAGCTAAGGTAGATATCTTTTTGAACAATAAAGGAATTAAGGGATACGGTGGGAGCGCGGGTAAGTGGATCTGAGTCCACGAAAAGATCAGCCATGATCTTATTGAATGGCGGAGCAGGCTTGAGGGGCTGGACGGCCTACTCCTGCTCCTAGTTCTTATGATCTTATGATTAATTATCAGGCACCCTATCCAATCACAATCCCTTGCCACCATACTAGGGGCAGTTTGGGATGGGTGGAGGTGGATGGTCTCAATCGTCAACAGGAGGCGGTAGTGTAGTGGTAATGTCACTGGTCTGTCACTCACTAGTAATCCTGAGCCCAGGCTAATGCTCTGGGGACAAGGGTTTGAATCCCACCACGGTGAAATGTGAAGTCAATTCATAAATCTGGAATTAAAAGCTAGTCTAATGGTGACCATGAAACCATTGTTGATTGTTGAAAAAACCCATCGGGTTCACTAATGTCCTTTAGGGAAGGAAATCTGCTGTCCTTACCTGGTCTGACCTACATGTGACTCCAGACCCACAGCAATGTGGCTGACTCTTAAATGCCTTCTGAAATGGCCTAACAAGCCACTCAGTTCAAGGGCAATTAGGGATGGGCAATAAATGCTGGAGGTGAAGATGGGGAGGGTGGAAATGACAATTTGCTGTTAAGCTAAGGAGCTGGGGTTATCCTTACCCTCCAGGATGACCCTGGAATAGTGGGAAGATGTGGTTTGGGGGGTGGGGGGGGGGGGGGGCGGGAGGAGCGGGTCAGTATTACTTTAGATAATCTTGGGGAGGGGGTTGGGGAGAAGTTAACCAGCCTAGCTGTACACCAGGTGTGCTGCAGCATACAGCCACAGAGATTAAAATTATAGCAGGGGTCAGGGGCATCAATGACAGAGGTAAGGCTACAGTCCCTAGTTTCTCACCTGTCATCCCGCACACCATCTTCGCTCATCACCTCATTTGATTTGTTATCATATCGGAGTTGGAAGTTGGGTATCTCTTTTTGCATCAGTTGGAGATGAGGCAGCATGGGTCTGTACACTGTCCCATCGTGCCACTTCCAGCGAATCATGCGGAAACTTAATGGTTTTCCTCGAAATTTCTGTAAAACTGTTTGAGCCTGGAGTCAATCACATTAAACAAATGTAAAATTCTACTGAGAGAAAATCAGGATTCTTTTTCCCCCTTTTCCAAATTTTCCTCAGAATTCCTTTCCTTAACATTCTGTTATTAATGGTCTCTTTTGCTCCACAGGCCATTGCAACTCTCTGGTAACTCTTCAAAGTTGACTATTCTTCACAAGTAAACCCGAACAGTGAGCACAGGAACAAGAGTCGGCCATTGAGCCCCTCGAGTCTGTTCCACCAATCAATTAGATCACTGTTGATTTGTACCCCAACTTTATTTTCCCGCATTTGCTCTATATCCCTTGATATGGTGGTGTCGAGGTATTGTCACTGGACTAGTAACCCAGAGACCCAGGGTATTGCTCTGGGGACATGGGTTCGAATCCCATCATGGCAGATGGTGGAATTTGAATTCAATTAAAAAGCTAGCCTAATGATGGCCATGAAACCATTGTCAATTGTTGTAAAAACCTATCTGATTCACTAATTTCCTTACCTGGTCTGGATTCCAGACCCACAGCAATATGGTTGACTCTTAAATGCCCTCTGAAATGGCCTAGCAAGACACTCAGTTGTATCTAAAATAAAAGCAAAATACTGCGGATGCTGGAAATCTGAAACAAAAACAAGAAATGCTGGAATCACTCAGCAGGTCTGGCAACATCTGTGGAAAGAGAAGCAGAGTTAACGTTTCGGGTCAGTGACCCTTCTGAAGATGATTCCAGCATTTCTTGTTTTTGACTCAGTTGTATCTAACCGTTATGTCGTTAATAAGGAATGAAACCGAACGGACCACCTGGCATCGACCTAGGCAACTGAAACAACAACGGCAAACCCAACCCTGTCGACCCTGCAAAGTCCTCCTTACTAACATCTGGGGTCTAGTCCCATCGACTAGTCAAGCAACAGTCTGACATAGTCATACTCGCCGAATGTACCTTACAATGTACCAGACACCACCATCACCACCCCCGGGTATGTCCTGTCCCATTGGCAGGACAGAACCAGCAGAGGTGGCGGCACATTGGTATACAGTCGGGACGGAGTTGCCCTAGGAGTCCTCAACATCGATTCCAGACCCCTTGAAGTCTCATGGCATCAGGTCAAACATAGGCAAGGAAACCTCCTGCACCCACTGCCCTCCCTCAGCTGATGAATCAGTACTCCTCCATGTTGAACAACATTTGGAGGAAGCACTGAGGGTGGCAAGGGTGCAGAATGAACTCTGGGCGGGGGACTTCAATGTCCATCACCAAGAGGGGCTCGGTAGCACCACTACTGATCGAACTGGCCAAGTCCTACAGAACATGGCTGCTGGACTGGGTCTGTGGCAGGTGGTGAGGGAACCAACAAGAGGGAAAAATATACTTGACCTCGCCCTCACCAATCTGCCTGCCGCAGATGCATCTGTCCATGACAATATTGGTAGGACTGACCACCGCACAGTCCTTGTGGAAACAAAGCCCTGGCTTCACATTGAGGATACTGTTACGACCAGGTGAGAAATGTGAGAAGTGCGTCCAGGGGTCTTTTGCAGTCTTTACCTGGTCTTTTTGTAACAGGGTTTTACTTTTTTAAACACACTGTGTTTTGAGTTCCCCCTTTTTGTGAATCCTTGTTCACAACTTCCCAATTATAAGGCAAAGAAACCAACACAGCAGGTTTTCTCAGGTTTAAAAGAGAAAGATGAAATTTATTAAACATTAAGCTGAAACTCTAATACGGTTCAGGCCGACGGATATACAACGCGCCCACACTAGTATGCACACATGGTACAGACATACAGATAAGATCAGAAAAGATAAAGTGGAACAGTTTGAGGCAATATCTTGTTACTGTCCTTCGAGCTCACGGTATAGTCCTTTTGTAGGTAATTCTTGCGTTTCGTTGGGGCCCAGTATTCTACCTAAACTTTGTTCACGTAAGAGACTTTTCTTTCTTTGAGGTTCTCATGTCTTCAATGCTTTCCGAAGAAGGTGTGAGTGAGATGAGAGCAGACAGGAGAGAGATGTTCTCAAACCAGGAGCTTTCTGATTTCACTGTTTTCTCCAATTTAAAACTCTCAGTTCAAACCTCCGCAACAGCCAGTTAGTCATGTGACTAAAATTGGTCTGACCACTTCTTCTGTGTATTGGGGAAGCAACGACTGGGTCTCCCTTGTTGCAACCCTGTCTGTTACTATGCAAATGTCTTTCCAGTCAGGGACTTGCAATTTTCAGTTTTAATGTTCATGTGGCGAAATAAAGTGTGCCTCAGTCTTGGCAGGTGGGGGGCTTGCCTGACACCTCCACACCCAGGGGAATGAAATGTGATTTGAAGAAAAATGGCGCATTCCATTACAGGGTTTGAGAGAAATAGAAGATACTGAAAGGAAAATCATGCATTTCTCTCATTCATTCACCAATCATAAAGCTTATTAAAAATGGTCTGTTCTGGATGCCAGGGCTGCTTTAATTTCTCTCTTTTTCTCAGGATAGTTAGTACTGGGTAGGTCTATCCTGAACTCGGAGTCATGCAAAGACTTTTGGCTTCAGGGGATGGGTGGTTCCCTTTTCCTCTGACTGTGGGGGAGGAGTCTTTGTTACTCTTCCCTATGTTCTCTGAGACACTCCAACCTGCAGGTATTTGTGCCAAGTTAACTGCACTCTCCTGTGACATTTTGACCAGGAGAGGCATCACCCTCATGGTTTCTCTGCCCCCTAGAGGTCTCTCTTTGTCTCTGCAGGTTCCTCTAAATGCTGTTGCTCTGGTGGGGTGCTTCCAGAGTCTGCAGTTACATAGGAGGATGTGGGGTCTAACATTTCACATTTTTTGGGGCTGGTTGACCGGACAGTAGGGGTTTTCATCTGGGATTCTTCCCGGAATTCTTTTAAACAGCCCTCTTGCTCACCTTTTCCCCTTCTCGTTCTAAGCTTTTGCCAGCCGTGTGCCTGCCTGTCCCCTTTTGTTCTCGGCAGGGGACCCTCACAGGTCACCAGCCCTCTGCTGGAGGGTCCTTCTAACGCTGGTACAGGACTTAGGGGTGCAGATTTCACCTGTAGGTTGAGGTTTCCCCTCAACATGGCACATGTGCAACTCCTGCAGTACTCCACCACATCTTTGTGGAGTCTTGGCAGGTGGGAGGCTTGCCTGACAATACCCTCCATCGTATTGTGTGGAACTACCACCGTGCTAAATGGGATAGATTTCGCACAGATCTAGTAATGCAAAACTTAGGATCCATGAGGTGCTGTGGGCCATCAGCAGCAGCAGAACTGTATTCAACCACAATCTGTGACCTCATGTCCTGGCATATCCCCCTCTCTACCATTACCATCAAGCCAGGGAACCAACCCTGGTTCAATGAAGAGTGCAGGAGCAGCACCAGGCATACCTCAAAATGAGGTGTCAACCTGGTGAAGCTACAACACAGGACTATCTGCATGTCAAACAGCATAAGCAGCATGCAATAGACAGAGCTAAGCGATGCCATAACCAACGGATCAGATCTAAGCTCTGCAGTCCTGCCACATCCAGTCGTGAATGGTGGTGGACAATTAAACAACGAACTGGAGGAGGTGGCTCCACAAATATCCCCATTCTCAATGATGGGGGAGCCCAGCACATCAGTGCAAAAGATAAGGCTGAAGTCTTTGCAACAATCTTCAGCCAGATGTGTCGAGTGGATGATCCATCTCGGCCTCCTCCTGATGTCCCCAGCATCACAGATGCCAGTCTTCAGTCAATTCAATTCACTCCACATGATATCAAGGAACGACTGAAGGCACTGGATACTGCAAAGGCTATGGGCCCGGTCAACATTCCGGCAATAGTACTGAAGACTTGTGCTCCAGAACTTGCCGTCCCCCTAGCCAAGCTGTTCCAGTACAGCTACAACACTGGCATCTACCCGGCAATGTGGAAAATTGCCCAGGTATGTCCTGTACACAAAAAACAGGTCATGTCCAACCTGGCCAATTACCGTTCCATCAGTCTACTCTCAATCATCAGTAAAGTGATGGAAGGTGTCGTCGACAGTGCTATCAAGCAGCACTTGCTTAGCAATAACCTGCTCATTGATACCCAGTTTGGGTTCCACCAGGGCCACTCAGCTACTGACCTCAAACATGGACAAAAGAACTGAACTCAAAAGGTGAGGTGAGAGTGACTGCCCTCGACATCAAGGCAGCATTTGACCGATTATTGCATCAAGGACCCACGCAAAACTGCAGTCAATGGGAATCAGGGGGAAAACTCTCCGCTTCTTGGAATCGTACCTCGCGCAAAGTCGATGGTTGTGGTTGTTGGAGATCAATCATCGCAGATCCAGGACATCACTGCAGGAGTTCCTCAGGGTAGTGTCCTAGGCCCAACCATCTTCAGCTGCTTCACCAATGACCTTCCTTCAATTATAAGTTCAGAAATGGGGATGTTTGCTGATAATTGCACAATGTTCAGCACCATTTGCGACACCTCAGATACACCCCAGCAGTCCGTGTAGAAATGCAGCAAGACCTGGACAATATCCAGTCTTGGGATAAGTGGCAAGTAACAATTGCGCCACACACAAGTGCCAGGCAATGACCATCTCCAACAAGAGAGAATCTAACCATCTCCCCCTTGACATTCAATGGCATTATAATCACTGAATCCACCACCATCAACATCCTGGGGGGTTACCATTGACTGAACTGGAGTAGCCATATAAATACCATGGCTACAACAGCAGGACAGAGGCTAGGAATCCTACGGTGAGTAACTTAGCACCTGACTCCCCAAAGCCTGTCCACTATCTACAAGGCACAAGTCAGGAGTGTGATGGAATACTTTACACTTGCCTGGAAGGGTGCAGCTCCAACAACACTCAAGAAGCTCGAATCCATCCAGGACAAAGCAAACTGCTTGATTGGCACCCCATCCACAAACATTTACTCCCTCCACCACCGACGCACAGCGGCAGTAGTGTGTGCCATTTACAAGATGCACTGCAACAACTCACCAAGGCTCCTTCAACAGCACCTTCCAAATCCACGATCTCTACCACTTAGAAGGACAAGGGCAGCAGATGCATGGGAAAACCACCACCTGCAAGTTCTCCTACCAAGTCACACACCATCCTGACTTGGAACTATATCACTGTTCCTTTACTGTCGCTGGGTCAAAATCCTGGAACCTCCTTCCTAACAGCACTGTGGGTGTACCTACCCCACGTGGACTGCAGCAATTCAAGCAGGCAGCTCTCCACCACCTTCTCAAGGGCAATTAGGGATGGGCAATAAATGCTGGTCTGGCCAGCGACGCCCACAGCGCACGAATGAATAATAACAACAACAAAAAAAATTGTCAATCTTCGTCTCGAAAGTCCAAACTGACCCCCAGCATCCACCACATGTTGAGGGAGAGAATTCCAGACTTCCACTGCACTGTGTGTGAGAAATTGCTCCCTGACTTCATCTTGAACAGTGTAGCTATAATTTTAAAATGTTTCCTTTTCCTTGATCAAGGCAATGGTTTATCTGTGTCTACTCGATCAAATCCTTTTCAGATTTTAAACACCATGATCAGATCACTTCTCAACTTCTGTCCTCAAGTGAATACAAGCCAACTTTATGCAACCTGTCCTGATAATTACTCCTCTAAGCCCAGCATCATTCCGGTGAATCAGTGCTGCACCCCCTCCAAGGCCAACATATTGTTCCTAAGGTCTAATGCATTGACCATGAGGGCATCATACCTGAACCGGACCCTCTCTCTCCTTACCAAAAGTCTATGGGGGTCACTCGCGATCAGAATCTTGACTGATTTTCCCCAGAGATACAGAGGTCCATTGCAATATCCTCCCTAACTCAAAACAAATCAGGAATCAAATCTGGGACCTTCCTGATCCGTATGGCTCAGTATGACACGTGCATTTACTAACAGAGCTGTAACGGGAGATGCGGCAGGGGGTGGTGGTCAGGACTGGTTGAAGGTTGGGGGCCTTGGAACAACTCTTGATGTTAAATGTGGCTTTTTATGATAGGTTAATAAATGGGACAGTAAATTGTAGATCAGCACTAGGATTGGGTGAGAAAAGTTAATCTGCAATTTTCATAACTGGTGATGTAACTCAGATATCACACCACACAGGACTGTGCATTAGTGCCCATGGCATCACAACTCCTGGGCATTAATAGCAGGACTGTCAGTGAACACACATCATGCTGTAATCACGTGTTAATTCCACGATGAATATTTCATCCAAGGCAGAAGAGAAAATAATGGATCTATCTCAATGGGTACAGAAACTGATGTTAGTAACCCAATGGATAAAGAAAATAATGGGAGTACTCAGTGGGGAGAGAACTAATGGGAGTACTCAATGAACTAGAGAAACTGATGAGTATCCTAGTGGATACGGAAATTGATGGGACTACTTCAAACAGTAGAAAAACTGAAGGGAGTTCTCAGTGGGTAGAGGAACTGATGGGAGCGAACTGTTGACACATGGGCCTGGACTCTAATCCCAGTTCAGTCAGTGGCTATGATACTACACCAGTAAAGGACGTATTCATTTTACCTCTCCACTTTGAGCATTTCTCAAGGAAATCCCATTAATTCCATCAATAATGTCTCCAGCCTGGACACATTCATCTGCTTCAGCTTGACTTCTTGCAATCACCTCCGTTACAAATATACGCCCGTCAGTATATCTGAAAGAAAAGACCAGCTGTCAGCAAGTCTATACAATTACTGTTTAACATCCCATCGCAGATGCCTTTGGAAAGATCCAGATCACAAAGCAGTTTATTTGCTTTAACCTGTACAGTCTCACAGACCAGAATCACCACTCCGCATCTTCCTGACTGGAACAGGAAAGCAAAACTGTGTGGGTGAACATTGGTGAGGGCAAACAGTCAAACAGCACTCTCTCTCTGAAGAATTACAAGAGAGAATATAAACCTAATGTGGCTGCACATCAAAATAAGTGATGTGCATTTCCTGTAACAGGACAACGGCTACCCTGATGTCGCCTAGCTTGGCTGTAGTTGTCAACTTTTGAATTGGGGAGTTTCTCTCAGATACTATCGGAGTAAATGTTTGCACTACTTTTTCAGCAGGGTGAGGAGGTGTTAGTCTTCAAAATGGAACATTCTTATCTGACGGCTTGCCCAAGATCCAGTACTAGTTGATCATAAATTTCCTCCAACTAAATATTGGGAAGACCAATGGCATTGCCTTCAGTTCCTGCCACAAACCCTGTTCACAGCCTTATCGTCATGTTGACCTTGACATGAGCTTCTGACCACACATCCATGCCATCACTAAGACTATTTCTTCCTCTGTAACAGCAGCTAACTTTGCCCCTGCCTCAGCTCTTCATCTGCTGAAACCCTCATCCATGCTTTTATGACCTCTAGACTTCACTATTCCAACGTATTCCTAGCCACATTCTACCCTCCATAAACTCTACCTAAAACTATGCTGTCCATGACCTAACTCACACCAAGTCCTGTTCATCCATCACCCATGTGCTCACTGACCTACAATGGCTCCCAGTTAAGCCACACCTCGATTTTAAAATGCTCATCCTTGTTTTTAAATCCCTCCCTGGCCTCATCTCTCCCTATATCTTTAACCCCTTCAGTCCTACAACCCTCCAAGATATCTGCGCTCTTCCAATATTGGCCTTTTGAACACCCGTGATTTGAATCACTCCATCTTTGGTGGCTGTGCCTTCAGCTGCCAAGGCCCCAAGCTCTGAATTCCCTGTCTAAACCTCTCTTCCTCTCTGTCCTCCTTTAAGACGTTCCTTTAAACTTGCGTCTTTGACCAAGCTTTTGGTCATCTACCCTAATATCTCCTTATGTGGCTTGGTGTCCAATTTTGTTTGATAATGCTTCCATGAAGCACCTTGGGATGTTTTACTACATTAAAGGAGCTATATAAATACCAGTTGTTGTTGGAAAAGGGAACACTGAACAGGCTGTGCATTTTTCTCTAGAAAAGAGAAGGCAGAGGAGTGACCTGATAGAGGTCTTTGAAATTATGAAGGAGTTCAATGGGGTATATGCAGAAAAGATGTTTCCACGAGGGGAGTCTAAAACTACAGGTCATCAATGTAAGATAGTCACTAACAAATCTAATAGGGAATTCAGGAGAAACGTTACCCAGATCATGGTTAGAATGTGGAACTTACTACCATACAGAGTGATTGAGGTGAATAGCAACGATGCATCTAAGGAAAAGTTAAATAATGACATGAGGATATGTTGAAAGAGTTGGATAAAGAGGAGTGGGAGGAGGCTTGTGTGGAGTATAAGTACTGCCACAGACCAGTTGGACTGAATGACCTGTTTCTGTGCTGTAAATTCTATCTAATTGTACATAATACAGAATCCCATATATTGGGTGAGGCTGGTTTATTGAGTACACAGGGTTATTTATACCAGGTAAAATGGACCCCAAACTCCCCATCCAGGCTCACCAGTTGTGTGAGATCCTAAAGACTGACAGAGCCCACAAAAAGTTACCCCACCAAAAAAATAGGCACCTGCAGGAGAAATGGGAGTGAGGGGAGCAAACATTGATATACTGACACACACTAACAGTATTCACATTGCAAGCAGTTCCCTGGAAAATATCTCAGCCAACTAATTCAAATTTGTTGCTATTGTTTCTAATGCGAGGCAGTTGGATCTTACCTGAGCACCATTCCCAGCTCCCGACAGGGGACTGTATCGTACACTTCACACACCTGTGTAAAAACAAGGCTGTGTTAGCCATCTCACTGTGGAAAGTAGGCAGTAGTGCAGAGCACACTCACTGCTCCCAGCCATGAGTCAGAAAAAGTTAGACGTGAAGAAGAAACTGATTAGAATATTTGAAACCAAGAAGGATGACACTTAAATAAAAGCAAGATACTGCAATGCTGGAAATCTGAAATAAAAACAGAATGTGCTGGAAATACTCAGCAGATCAGGCAGCATCTGTGGAGAGAGAAGCAGAGTTAACGTTTCAAGTTTGTGACCTGATGAAAGGGCACTACTAATATAAAAAGCATATCGAACAATCAAACTAAACGAAACAACATAAAGTTATAGGAAAGAAAACTATATAAAAACTTTAAAGGAAAAGGAAAAGGGAAGTTGGTCCAACAAACTTGTTCCAACCATATCCTATCCCTCAAGCCTTGATCTAATTGCCTCCTATACTGTTGAAAACGCACGAAAATAAGGTAGAGTTAAACACAGGAACGACAGAGAGAGAAGAAAACAGAAAATGCTGGAAATGCTCAGCAGGTCAGGCAGCATTTGTTAGGGAAAAATAGAGTTATGTTTCAGGTCTGTGCGACCTTTCATCAGAACTGGCAAAAGTTAGAAATGTAATAGGTTTTGAGCAAGTGAAAGGGTGGGTGGTGCGTGGAAAAGAAGAACAAAAGGGAAGGTCTGTGATAGGGTGGAGGGCAGGAGAGATTAAATGCCAAAAGGTTTCAGGGTACAACGCCAAGGAGAATTGTAATGGGACACGTCAAGAAACAAAATGTGCATCTGGATGAGGTGTAAATGGCAGGATAGCAGCTGTCTGAACACACAGAAAAGGGATTAAGAAACAGGAGAGACGGGCAAACAAAAACAAACCAACGAACAAAAACGAAAAAAGAAAAAAATGGGGACAGAGATTATGAGCCAAAATTATTGATGCTGCCACCACCTAAACACATTTTCCCCTCCCCCTTTCAGCATTCCGAAGGGACCATTCCCTCCACAACACCCTGGGTCCACTCCTCAGACGCTCCCAACATCTGCCCGCTTTCCTACGACACCTTTCCATGAAAGCACAGGAGATGCAACACCTGTCCTCTTACCTCTTCCCCTCTCACTGTTCTGGGCCCCACACACTCCTTCCAGGTGAAGCAGCGATTTACTTGCACTTTTTTCAATTAAGTATGCTCTCTACATTGGGGAGACTAAACACAAACTGGGTGACTGCTTTGCGGAACCTCTGTTCAGTTCACAAGTGCAACCTGAAGCTTCTTGTTGCTTGTCATTTCAATTGTCCACCTTACTCCCACTCTGACCTTTCTGTCCTTGGCCTGCTACAGTGTTCTAACGAAGCTCATCAAGTTCGAGGAAAATTCCTCATCTTTCGACTGGGCACTTTACGGCCTTCCAGACTCAACAGCGAGTTCAATAATTTTAGCTGATAACCTCTGATCCCATTTTTCTCTTTTTCTTTTTTTTCTGGTTTGTTCCCCTCTGTTTTTTTCTTAATCCCCTTCCTTTGTGTTCAGACAGCCGCTATTCTGCCATTTACACCTCATCCAGATATATCTTTTGTTCCATTATAAGCCCACCGACTCCCACGCTACCTCGACTCCACTTCTTCACACCCTGCCTCCTGTAAGGACGCCATCCCATTCTCCCAGCTTCTCTGTCTCCGACGCATCTGCTCTGGTGATGCTACCTTCCATGACAGCACTTCTGATGTGTCTTCCTTTTTCCTCAACCGAGGATTCCCCCCACTGTGGTTGACAGGGGCCTCAACTGTGTGTGGCCCATTTCCCGCACCTCTACCCTTACCCTCCCAGAACTGCGACAGGATTCCCCTTGTCCTCACTTTCCATCCCACCAGCCTCCAAATCCAAAGGATCATCCTCTGCCATCTCCAGCATGATGCCACTATCAAACGCATCTTCCCCTCCTTTCCACTGTCAACATTCCAAAGGGATCATTCCCTCCATGACACCCTGGTCCACTCCTCCATTACCCCCACCACCTCGTCCCATGGCACCTTCCCCTGCAATCTCAGGAGGTGTAATACCTGCCCATTTACCTCCTCTCTCCTCACTATCCCAGGCCCCAAACACTCCTTTCAGGTGAAGCAGCGACTTACTTGTACTTCTTTCAATGTAGTATACTGTATTTGCTGCTCACAATGTGGTCTCCTCTACATTGGGGAGACCAAACGCAGACTGGGTCACCGCTCTGTGGAACACCTCCGCTCAGTCCGCAAGCATGACCCCGAGCTTCCAGTTGCTTGCCATTTCAACACTGCCCCCCTGCTCTCGTGCTCACATCTCTGTCCTGGGATTGCTGCAGTGTTCCAGTGAACATCAATGCAAGCTCGAGGAACAGCATCTCATCTACCGATTCGGCACACTACAGACTGCCGGACTGAACATTGAGTTCAATAATTTCAGAGCATGACAGCCCCCCATTTTACTTTCGGCACAGTGGCGCAGTGGTTAGCACCGCAGCCTCACAGCTCCAGGGACCCGGGTTCGATTCCGGGTACTGCCTGTGTGGAGTTTGCAAGTTCTCCCTGTGTCTGCGTGGGTTTTCTCCGGGTGCTCCGGTTTCCTCCCACAAGCCAAAAAAAAGACTTGCAGGTTGATAGGTAAATTAGCCATTATAAATTGTCACTACTATAGGTAGGTGGTAGGGAAATATAGGGACAGGTGGGGATGTTTGGTAGGAATATGGGATTAGCGTAGGATTAGTATAAATGGGTGGTTGATGTTCGGCACAGACTCGGTGGGCCGAAGGGCCTGTTTCAGTGCTGTATCTCTAATCATAATCAGTTATTTTTTTCTTTTTCCTTTTTTTATATATATATTTTTGTTCTTATTTTATTTTATCTTAGCTTGTCCAGTTTGCTTACCCACTTTTTTTTTCATGTTTGTACTTGCGGCTGTTCAATTTTCAGTCCATTAACACCCTATCTGTACTAATGCTTTGTCTTTCAACACACCATTAACACATTGTTTGCCTTTGCTCCACGACCTTCTGGTCAGCTATTCTGTGATCTTGTCCTATCTACACCTCCTTGGTTATCTCTTCCCCCACCCCCACTTTACTTTCTTATAACCTTTTACATTTCTAATATTTGCGAGTTCTGAAGAAGGGTCACTGACCTGAAACGTTAACTCTGCTTCTCTCTCCACAGATGCTGCCAGACCTGCTGAATATTTCCAGCATTTTCTTGTTTTTATTGCAGATTTCCAGCATCCGCAGTATTTTGATTTTATTACGTCTTTTGTTTCTCTACTTGTCCCATTACCACTCCCCTTGGCTTTGGACCATGAATCCTTTTGTCATTAACCTCTCCTCCCCTCCTCCCTATGCACAGGCCCCTATTGTTCTTCCTAGACAAACACATGAAGGAGAAAAGAATATAAGAATGTGTTGATCGGGTTAGGAGGAGGCTCATGTAGAGCATAAACTCTAGCACAACTAGTTTGGCTGAATGACTTGTTTCTGTGCCATATATTCTGTGCAATTCTATGTAAATCATCTGTCATGCAGTAAATGACAGAAGCAAATAGCATATTGCTGCCACTCCCTCTAATTACATATCTAGGACAGAAAATACCAGTACTTACTGGAAGCAGCCAACTCTCATCCAGGAAACTACTGTTCTGAAAAATAACCCAAACAGAAACATCACTGCATCATTAATGCAGATACATGCACAGTAGCAAACATGCACTAGGCCCATACATAAAATGACTGTCAATATCGGTGCAGCTCTTAGTTTGCACCAAGTGGCACAAAGCCTGCAGTGTCACTCATACTGCCTGAAGTTGGAAATAGGGGGCACTTTTGAGGTTGGCACACATTATTGGAGTAGAATAGATTTACCTTGCATCTTTCCTGAGTCATACCTGATTTGGGAGTGCTTGAAACAAAAACAGAAAATGTTGGAAATACTCAGTAGCTCAGGCAGCTGTGTGACCCTATCAGATCTGAAATGTTAACTGTCTGTCTCTCCAGAGGTGCTGCCTGACCTGCTGAGTATTTCCAGGATTTTCTGTTTTTGTTTCAGATTTCCAGCATCCGCAGTATTTTGCTTTTGTGTTGATACTGACACTGGGTGGCTGAAATAGAAAGTATTCCAATCCCCAGCACTGACACTCCTCCACCTGATTAGAACAAAGTTCAAAGCAAATAACCTCCAACATTGTTGGCAATGAAGGTGTGAGGTCAAATTTCAGTGCAGCTTGTTGTGACTGTTTTTTGGTATTGGTGCTTGTTGCTGTCCCCCAAGGAACACAACTAAATTCATGGGGCTGGAATCATATAGCCGCTCACTCTTCAGGTTGTTGGAGATGGCTACTGACCCTCTCACTGACTCCAGTTTCTGCTACACATCACATTCATAGGAAAGCTAAAGCACGGATTAGATACAGAGTAAACTCCATCTACACTGTCTCCATCAAACACTCCCAGGACAGGTACAGCACGGGGGTTAGATACAGAGTAAAGCTCCCTCTACACTGTCCCATGAGGGGCTAAAGACTGTTTCTACGAATGGTCAGTTTGGAACATGCAAAGGGAATGCACTTGCTTTGGTCTGGAATGCAGACTGGAATCTGGATTTTAAAAAAAGAGGAAAAAAAATGGGTTAGATACAGGGTAAAGCTCCCTCTATACCAGGGCTGTCCAACCTATTCACGTTAGGGCCACATTCCAATTTTTTCTTACATAGGGGGCCAGTGAGACAATTTCGGTAAGATAAAGGCATTGAAGATTTATCTTACAATTAATCAAAACAACCACCAAGTTGGACACTGATTTAGTGAGATAACATTTTTTTTGTGTGCACAAGTAGTCACGTTTATCCAAACACTTGTAGCAATACGGAGTATGCCGGATAGATGTTCATTTGTCAGGAGTGATCTTGATCATTTTCTCTCCCTCTCTCCATCCCTCTGTCTCCCCCATCTGTGTTGATTCCCCCTCTCTCTTCCTCACTCACTGTGTACCCTTTCTCTGTCCCCCTTCCACCCTCTCTCCCTGCCACCCACTCTCTCTCCCCGCCACCCACTCTCTCTCTCTCTGCCCAACTCTCTCCCTCTCTCTCTCTCTCTGCCCCACACGCTCCCTCTCCCTCTCTCTCTCTCTGCCCCACACTCTCCCTCTCTCTCTCTCTGCCCCACACTCTCCCTCTCTCTCTCTCTGCCCCACACTCTCCCTCTCTCTCTCTCTGCCCCACACTCTCCCTCTCTCTCTCTCTGCCCCACACTCTCCCTCTCTCTCTCTCTGCCCCACACTCTCCCTCTCTCTCTCTCTGCCCCACACTCTCCCTCTCTCTCTCTCTGCCCCACACTCTCCCTCTCTCTCTCTCTGCCCCACACTCTCCCTCTCTCTCTCTCTGCCCCACACTCTCCCTCTCTCTCTCTGCCCCACACTCTCCCTCTCTCTCTCTCTGCCCCACACTCTCCCTCTCTCTCTCTCTCTGCCCCACACTCTCCCTCTCTCTCTCTCTGCCCCACACTCTCCCTCTCTCTCTCTCTGCCCCACACTCTCCCTCTCTCTCTCTCTGCCCCACACTCTCCCTCTCTCTCTCTCTGCCCCACACTCTCCCTCTCTCTCTCTCTGCCCCAC
Source organism: Heterodontus francisci (assembly GCF_036365525.1). Classification (NCBI taxonomy): domain Eukaryota; kingdom Metazoa; phylum Chordata; class Chondrichthyes; order Heterodontiformes; family Heterodontidae; genus Heterodontus; species Heterodontus francisci. The sequence continues at coordinate 15,661,265 of NC_090396.1, forward strand.
ACTCTCCCTCTCTCTCTCTCTGCCCCACACTCTCCCTCTCTCTCTCTCTGCCCCACACTCTCCCTCTCTCTCTCTCTGCCCCACACTCTCCCTCTCTCTCTCTCTGCCCCACACTCTCCCTCTCTCTCTCTCTGCCCCACACTCTCCCTCTCTCTCTCTCTGCCCCACACTCTCCCTCTCTCTCTCTCTGCCCCACACTCTCCCTCTCTCTCTCTCTGCCCCACACTCTCCCTCTCTCTCTCTCTGCCCCACACTCTCCCTCTCTCTCTCTCTGCCCCACACTCTCCCTCTCTCTCTCTCTCTGCCCCACACTCTCCCTCTCTCTCTCTCTGCCCCACACTCTCCCTCTCTCTCTCTCTGCCCCACACTCTCCCTCTCTCTCTCTCTCTCTCTCTGCCCCACACTCTCCCTCTCTCTCTCTCTGCCCCACACACTCTCTCTCTCTCTCTGCCCCACACTCTCCCTCTCTCTCTCTCTCTGCCCCACACACTCTCTCTCTCTCTCTCTCTCTGCCCCACACACTCTCTCTCTCTCTCTCTCTCTGCCCCACACTCTCTCTCTCTCTCTCTCTGCCCCACACTCTCTCTCTCTCTCTCTCTGCCCCACACTCTCTCTCTCTCTCTCTGCCCCACACTCTCTCTCTCTCTCTCTCTCTCTCTCTCTGCCCCACACTCTCTCTCTCTCTCTCTCTGCCCCACACTCTCTCTCTCTCTCTGCCCACACTCTCTCTCTGCCCCACACTCTCTCTCTCTCTCTGCCCCACACTCTCTCTCTCTCTCTCTCTCTGCCCCACACGTCTCTCTCTCTCTCTCTCTCTCTGCCCCACACTCTCTCTCTCTCTCTCTCTCTCTGCCCCA